>NC_090734.1:1390551-1404140 GCF_036898095.1 Palaemon carinicauda | reverse complement strand
GCCATAAGCCCAAAGGCTTCAAAAAAGAAATAGAAAAAAATTCCACAGACTAAAAGCAATAAGGAAATAAATAAACTACAAGGTATTTAAGAATACCAAGCCTCCTGGCTAGTACAGTGGTAACGTGTTCGCCAATCATCCACATGGCAGCAGATCGATCCCAGCCTGGGTCTGTGAATTTATGTTGTTTACTGGGGAGGCCAGTGCTGGGGTTGGGGATCACAATGGTAGTTAATAGAGGGTGCCAACATTATTGAGGAAATATGTAAGCGCACCAACATCCTTAAATTATTGAAATATATTTGCCAAGATAAGAGATGCCTGCTCCCCTGTCCCTCCTTCACAGGCGTATCCTCTCCACAGACAGTTCAAGTGACCAACGACCAGAACTACCGGAACATCGAGTTGGATGGTGACCATCGGTACTTAACGCTCAGAAGATCTCAGAGATTTTTAGAAAGGACAAGAGTCCAAAAACAGTAAACTGTTTTGTAATTAGTTTCAATCTGCTTTTAACGTTATTTGAATTGTCTATATATTTGTATTTTTCCTTACATTAGTACCTGACTTGTTTTTTTTATAACATTTTAGTGACCAAGTCCACAGCTGATGGACGAAATCTCTAGAAGTTCTTTGCATCATCTACAAAAATACACATAGTTTTCATACACGTCTTACATCATTGTGGAACATTGTTAAAATAATAAGGAAGTACGGCATTGTATCTATTTGCATCACCCACACATACACACACATACACACACACACACACACACACACACACACACACACACATATATATATATATATATATATATATATATATATATATATATATATATATATATATATATATATATATATATGTGTGTGTGTGTGTGTGTGTGTGTGTGTGTGTGTGTGTGTTTATTTAACTTTTTTTTAATTTTCTCAATTATGTGGAACCTTACTGCTGTTATTAAATCAAGCAAGCCTTTAGAATAAAGTGCATGTTGACTTTAAAAACATACATAAATACATACATACATTCATGTATGTTGACTTTAAAAACATACATAAATACATACATACATTCATACATATATTTACATTTGTCTGTATTCATGTGTGCAGTAAAATTGCACTTTTATTTTCAATGCTTTCTGGGTTCCACATAACTGAAAAATCAAAACCCGATTTAAATGACCAAACTTGATATAAAAAAGAAATACAGTAACTAAATGTTTTACAACGTATATTATAAATAAAAACGGGAGGTTGGACTAGTTATATTTACCTAATGCAAAAGATATTAATCAGGGAGAACGTGTGGCTCATAAAAGTCTTTGATCAGGGAACATGGTTGGTCTTAATGACGTTGTCTTTAGGAGAGAGGACGAGGCTCATAAGACCAAATCTCGTTTCTTGAAATTTGGGTTCGAAGAACAAAATGATATGCGAGATTATTGTTGCTGCTTCCCTCCTCCCGTAGAGAGAGAGAGAGAGAGAGAGAGAGAGAGAGAGAGAGAGAGAGAGAGAGAGAGAGAGAGAGAGAGAGAGAGAGTTTATTGTTTATATAATATTATCCCATAAAATCCGCTTTGGCAGACGAAAACCGAATACAATGTTCATGAAAATTCCCATATCAAAGAATCTATGTTGTTGCTCCCGTGACCTGGAGTAGCAAAGGAAAAAATAACCTATTACTTCTTTCAGATAGGGAAGCGAAACGTTCCTCAATTTAATAACATACCATATAACAAAAAATAAAAATATATCTCTATATGAATAAAAGGTGGACAGAAATAATATTGAGAGTAATAAAACATTTTCTTTTATCTGGATATACAGAAATATTACACGTCCTAAGTAGAGGGAGATTCCATCAGTTAATGAGCAATTCGTTGCATGGGTGAATTGTCTTAACTGTCTAGTAAGAACCATTGTATATTCCTAGAACGTTAAGGAAATAGCTCCATATATTAAGCGGAGTAATTAGAAGGACCAACCCTTTCAATTTCAAGAGACTGAAAGTGTTTCCTTAGGAAGTGATTGCATATCAAGGATGATCAGAGATATGTATTTTGTTTATTTTGTTGGGATAAATAACTTTTGTTTGTTTTTATAATGTTTTTTTTTTTACTATGTCAGTTAATTCATTCACAGAGGGGGAGGGGTAAGCAAGTGGTGTTCCAGTAATAAAAAGGGGCTTCAGCGCTAGCGAAGACCTAGTAGTTCATGGCGGTCACCCATCAAATCCCAAGGTGACTCAAAGTTGCTGAACACATAATTACCTTCTAAAAAGAAATTTACCAACATGGGAATTAAACCTACATTCAGTTAACTATTTTACATTGATTTGATATATAGGGATTTTAAAATGTTTGAAGTTACAATCCCATCTATTATAATATTAACCTTTTGGATTCCAGGTCACATTTAAAACTATTATGGAATAGTTATCCTCCTTTAATTCTAAGGATCACTCATGAGATGACTCCTGCCAATCCATCCGCATTGTATATTACTACCAGTATCTAAACGATCCGCGAAAACAGGCTTGGGTCTGAGAACTTCACCCACGAAATCCTTTTCTTTTACATATATATATGCCAGTATTCCACAGTTGCATACTACACATCCACCCCACACACACACACACACACACACACACACACACACACACACACATATATATATATATATATATATATATATATATATATATATATATATATATATATATATATATATATATATATATACATACATACATATATATACGTATATATATTTATCTATCTATCTACCTATCTATATATATATATATATATATATATATATATATATATATATATATATATATATATATATATATATATATATATATATATATATATAAATATATATATATATATATATATATATATATATATATATATATATATATATATATATATATATATATATATATATATGTGTGTGTGTGTGTGTGTGTGTGTGTGTGTGTGTGTGTGTGTGTATATATAGATCGCTTACAAACCCATCCCCCTTATTTTTTCTTTTACCGAAGAAAAAACCATATTTATTTTTCATACCCTATCGACATTCTTTGCAAAAGGATCCCATACATCCATGAAAATCATATTTTAAAACGGTAACGAAATCCCTTCAAAATATCCGTTGTATTACAAAATCCCATTGGCAACCCCTCGAAACTCAATAGTTTCGAGGGGTTGCTAACGGGATTTTGTAATATAACGGATATTTTGAAGGGATTTCGTTACCGTTTTAAAATATGATTTTCATGGATGTATGGGATCCTTTTGCAAAGAATGTCGATAGGGTATGAAAAATAAATATGGTTTTTTCTTCGGTAAAAGAAAAAATAAGGGGGATGGGTTTGTAAGCGATCTATATATACACACACACACACACACACACACACACACACACACACACACACACACACACATATATATATATATATATATATATATATATATATATATATATATATATATATATATATATATACAGAGAGAGAGAGAGAGAGAGAGAGAGAGAGAGAGAGAGAGAGAGAGAGAGAGAGAGAGAGAGAGAGAGAGAGAGAGAGAGAGAGAAACATTGATTTTCTGTGTAATGGCAGGTTTAAGGGACAGGACAATACCATAGGGACTGAACATAACGATCAGTGCCCGAGCCAAAATCCAGGGAGGGCCAGGCAATGCTTGGTGATGTCTCAGCAGTTAGACCTAAAGGATCCCCCAAACACACTATCACTAGCTCACAAGGATGATGAGGTTGCGCACGTTAAAAGAAACTATCGAGCTTGACCGGGTCTTATAATTCCATTTGCATGAGTTGTTTGGTGTTAAGGATCTTTAACTTTTAACTATAATAGGTTTTGTATAAGTTGCTAGTAGGTACTAAGGACAACAAAGGTAATTTCATGATAATTTAGAATTATCTTAGCAATTCAAGGACACGTGTCTTATAGAGTAAAGAAACGGTTATATATATATATATATATATATATATATATATATATATATATATATATATATATATATATATATATATATATATATATATATATATATGTGTGTGTGTGTGTGTGTGTGTGTATGTATGTATACGAATAATAATAATAATATTAATAATAATAATAATAATAATAATAATAATAATAATAATAATGATAAAAATAATAATAATAATAATAATAATAATAATAATAATAATAATAATAATAATAATAATAATAATAATAATAATAATAATAATAATAGTTAAAATAACAATAAAAAACTAATGACAATAATAATGGAGTAGCCACTAAAGGAATGAAAGATTCTCGAATAAAATGATAATTTACACAACCTAAGAAGATAAACAAGTTTTCCAGCCTCAGATATGAGAAACCTAATTTCGTGGAATTGGAAGCGCAGGAAATCTGCAATTGTGTGGTGAGGAGGAGAGGAATGGAGAAAATGCTTGGAGCCGAATTTAACGATAAGAACTTTGGATTGACTCAGATGAGATTTGTAAAGTCTTGCACAAACTTCCGTCAGAGATATGGGGATTAGGAGCCAGGGATAATGTAGGGGGAGAGGAACTCATCTGAGAAAGTTTTGTTTTTGTTAAGTTGGTCGAATGAATATCCCGAAACATGTGACATCAATAGAAAATAAAATTTATTTAGTTTTGCAGTTTACGTCTCTCTCTCTCTCTCTCTCTCTCTCTCTCTCTCTCTCTCTCTCTCTCTCTCTCTCTCTCTCTCTCTCTCTCTCTCTCTCTTACTTAAATATATTATATTTCTTTGAATTCAAATTGGACCAGGATAAAATTTGATAAGCAAGACAACACCTGCATTAGAAGAGGAAAATATAGGTATATTGAAAAAAAAAATGGTTGCACATTAGGTCAACCCAAAAGTAGAAATGAAGAGTATTTCTGAAGATTTTTTCCTTTAACAAATCATTTATATACACATTGTTAAACGTTCTTTTGTTGGATTTTTGTATTTAATTACGATTTCTCTAATATTCCAAATATAAAGTAAACTTTTGGAAATGATATGTAAAGTATTAACCTTTTTTAAGAAGCTCTTGCACCATTTGCTTCCATGAAAAGGATGAGAGCCTACGGAGCTTCAGGAGTCTTTGTGGTTCCCAGGGCCAGAGAATACTAGATATAGATTATTATATCCAATCTATAAGGTCTTATACGTATACAATCCTGTGAGACATTAGCAAAGAGGTGGAGCTGGGGGGACAGTGACTGCTCCCCACACTCTAGTTTTGGGAGTTTGAATGTACGTGGATGTCGTACGATAGAGAGTAAAAGATGTGAGATTGGAAGTATGTTTGGGAATTGAAGGATGGATATATTGGCCTTGTGTGAGACAAAGATAAAATGGAAGGGTGAATTGATGTTTGGTGAAATATCTGGTAGATGGTCTGGGATTGAAAGGGGAAGAGCAAGAGAGGGTGTGGCTTTATTGCTGAGTGAATGGATGACAGGTAAAGTAGTGGAATGGAAGGAGAGGTCATCTAGGTTGATGTGAGTAAGGGTTAAGTTGGGTAGAGAATGTTGGGATTGTGTCAGTGCGTATGGGCCAGGTTGTGAGTAAAGGTAAGAAGAATGGAATTAATTCTGGAATGAATTAACTAGGTGTGTAGAAGGACTAGGTAGAAGGAATTGTGTAGTTGTCTTGGGTGACTTAAATGATAGAGTGGGCGCTGGAGAGGTATTAGGTGTCATTGGGAAGTATGGTGTACCAGGTGAAAATGAGAGTGGTGAGAGACTGGTAGATATGTGTGTTGAGCAATAGATGGTTATAAGTTCTAGCTTTTTCAGAAAAAAAAAAACAAGTATACATGGGTAAGAGTAGTAGAAAGGGCATTAATGGATTATGTGTTGATAACTTAAAGAATGTTTGGAAGATTGAAAGACGTGCATGTGTTTAGGGGTATGGCTAATGGTATGTCTGATCTTTTTTGGTGGAAGGAAAATTAGTTGTAGCAAAAGAGTGGGTGAATACACTAGGTGGATGAAAATGGGAGCTAGTGAGGGTTGAAGAGCTAATAAAACCGAGGGTAAAAAGTAAATATCAAGAAAAGTTGAAAATGGCATATGACAAGGTGAAAGTAAGAGAAACTGGTAATTTAGAGGAGGAGTGGAAGTTAGTAAAAGAAAATTTTGTTGGGATTGCAAGTGATGTGTGTAGCAAGAAGGTAGTTGGAGGCAGCATGAAGAAGGGCAGTGAATAGTGGAATGGAGGAGTGAAGGTAAAAGTGGAAGAGAAAAAGAGGGCTTTTGAAGAATGGCTGCAGAGTAATAGTGTAGAGAAGTTTGAAAAATATAGAGAGAAAAATGTGGAAGAAAAGCGCAAGGTAAGTGGGGCAAAGAGGGCACCAGACCTGAGGTGGGGTGAGGGATTGGTTCATTCATTTGAAGAGAATAAGAAGTTTTGGAAAGAAGTGAATAGAGTAAGGAAGGCTGGCTCAAGAATTGAAGAGACAGTGAAAGATGGAAATGGAAGATTGTTAAAAGGGGAGGAGGCAAGGAAAAGGTGGTCGGAATATTTTGAAACTTTACTGAATGTTGAGGATAATAGGGAGGCAGATATAATTGCTGTTGCAGGTGTTGAGGTGCCGGTGATGGGAGATGAGAATAAGAGAGAGATTACAAGAGAGGAAGTGAGGAGAGCACTAGATGAAACGAGAGTAGGAAAAGCGTCTGGTATGAATGGTGTGAGAGCTGAGATGTTGAAGGATGGGGATGGGGTGACTGTACTTGAATGGTTGGTGAGCTTGTTTAATATGTGTTTTGTGTTGTCATTGGTAACAGTATATTGGGTTTGTGGGTGAATTGTACCACTATATAAGGGTAAGGGAGATGTGCATGAATGTTGTATTTCAAGGGGTATTAGTTTGTTGAGTGTAGTTGGAAAAGTGTTTGGTAGAGTACTAATTAATAGGATTAAGGATAAAACAGAGAATGCAATCTTAGAAGTACAGGGTGGTTTTAGAAGAGGTGGGGGCTGTATGAATCAGATTTTTACAGTTAGGCAGATATGCAAGAAATATTTAGCAAAAGGTAAGGAGGTTTATGTTGCGTTTATGGATCTGGAAAAAACGTCTGATAGAATTGATAGGGAAGCAATGTGGAATGAAATGAGGTTATATGGAGTTGGTGGAAGGTTGTTGCGAGCAGTAAAAAGTTTCTACAAAGGTAGTAAAGCATGTGTTAGGAGAGGAAATTAAGTGAGCGATTGGTTTCCTGTGAGAGAGGGGCTGAGACAGGTATGTGTTATGTCGCTGTGGTTGTTTAACTTGTATGTTGATGGAGTGGTGAGAGAGGTGAATGCTCGAGTAATTGGACGAGGATTGATACTGGTAGACGAGAATGACCATGAATGGGAGGTAAATCAGTTGTTGTTTTTGGATGATACTGTACTGGTTGCAGACGAGGAAGAGAAGCTTGGCCGATCAGTGACAGAATTTGGAAAAGTGTGTGAGAGAAGGAAGTTCAGAGCTATTGTGGGTCAGAGTAAGGTTATGAGATGTACGAGAAGGGAAGGTGGTGCAAGGTTGAGAGTCATATTGAATGGAGAGTTAGTTTTAGAGGTGGGTCAGTTCAAGTACTTGGGGTCTGTTGTTGCAGCAATTGGTTGAGTGGAAGCAGATGTATGTCAGAGAGTGAATGAAGGGTGCAATGTGTTGGGGGTAGTTAAGGGAGTAGTAAAAAATAGAGGGTTAGGCTTGAATGTAAAGAAAATTCTATATGAGAAAGTGATAGTACCAACTGTGATGTATGGATCGGAGTTGTGGGGAATGAAAGTGGCGGAGAGACAGAAATTGAATGGGTTTGAGATTAATTGGCTAAGGAGTATGGCTGGTGTATCTCGAGTAGATAGGGTTAAGAACATAGTGGTTAGAGTGAGAACGGGTGTAAGAAATGAGTTAGCAGCTAGAGTGGATATGAATGTGTTGAGGTGGTTTGGCCATGTTGAAAGAATGGAAAATGGCTGTCTGCTAAAGAAGGTGATGAATGCAAGAGTTGATAGGGGAAGTACAAGAGGAAGGGTAAGGTTTGGGTGGATGGATGGAGTGAAGAAAACTCTGGGTGATAGGAGGATAGATGGGAGAGACGCAAGAGAGTGTGCTAGAAATAAGAATGGATGGCGAGCAATTGTGACGCAGTTCCGATAGGCCCTGCTGCTTCCTCCGGTGCCTTGGATGACCTCGGAGGTAGCAGCAGTAGGGGATTCAGTGATATGAAGCTATATCTGTGGTGGATAACGGGGGAGGGTGGGCTGTGGCACCCTAGCAACACCAGCAGAACTTGGTTGAGTCCCTTGTCAGGCTAGGAGGAACGTAGAGAGATGTTCCCTTTTTTGTTTCATTTGTTTGATGTCGGCTACCCCTTACAATTGGGGGAAGTGCCATGGTATATGTTTGTATGTATGTATTATTATTATTACCATATGTGTGGTCTTTGAAAATAAGTATAATGATGCTGAAATTAATATTATTACCTCATTTGAATATTGTTATCATTATAATTTAAGGATTATTTATATTATTTTTGTTATTTTTACCAATCAGCTAGAAAACTAGTAACTATTATAGAAAAATTATAGAGATTAGAAGGGAAGCACAAGACTAATATCGATGGTGTGTAAAAAGAAAGAAAAGCGTGTAAACTGAATAACATTTTTATTTACTCTTATTCAACCAACTTATCGTTACAGGTACTATTAGGCATGATTATTGGGAGAGAGAGAGAGAGAGAGAGAGAGAGAGAGAGAGAGAGAGAGAGAGAGAGATGAAAATAACAGTTAATATATTTCATGATCGTCAGTACTAGGATTATGGAATTGTTCAACGACCGTTTACCTTAAAGTTGGCCACAAAAAGTCTTATAGTTGTGAATAGTTTAAAAGTTTTGGAAATGAAGAGGCGCACTTATTCTATTTCTGAGTAAAAAAAGATGATTGAAATAACACCAGTGTGTTATAAACTCAATATCATATATATATATATATATATATATATATATATATATATATATATATATATATATATATATATATATATATATATATATATATATATATATATATATATATATGTGTGTGTGTGTGTGTGTGTGTGTGTGTGTGTGTGTTTGTGTGTGTGTATCTCATCATCATCATCCTCATCATCATCTCCTAAGATTATAACGTAAAGGGCCTTGGTTAGATTTCACTAGTCGTCTCTATCTTGAGCTATCAAATACACACTTCTCCATTCGTAATTTCCCACTTCATGCTTTTTAGTTCTCAGCCATTTGCACTTGGGTCCCCCAACTCTACTAGTGCCTTGTACAGAACAGTTGAAAATCTGGTGACATAATCCCTCTTAGGAATTGCAAAGAGCATGCGCAAACAATCTCCATAAATATATATATATATATATATATATATATATATATATATATATATATATATATATATATATATATATATATATATATATATATATATATATATATATATATATATATACCATCAGCCGTTGCTAGTTCACCGCAGAACAAAGGCCTCAGACATTTCTTTCTAATTGCATCCCTCAAACTTTCTTAGTTCGTCAATTCCTCCTCTTCTCTTCCCTTCCCTGCTTCTTTTGCGGTACCGGGAACATTATCTTATTTCTTACATCCTTTTATTATTTCACCCTTCTTACTACAAGAAAGATATTGCACAGTTTTCATTAATCTCTAGTAAATTCGGGTGCATTGCCCAAGAGAATGTCTATAGACACGAATGTCTAGTTATTTATCCTGGTCTCAAATTATTCTGTTACAGACTCATCAACCCTTTCTTTGTTAAATCAAATTCTATGTAGACCAGTATGTTTTTATCATTTGTCAAGTTCTAGGAACAGAGTCCCTGGTAATCCATTGGTACCACCACTATGGGATGAAGAAAATGCAATCGTAATTTCTAAAGGATTCTTACCCTTATATGACCTTTATACTTCTTATGTGTAGGCTTTAATTTTACAATCTCAAACATCTATGTTAGGTCAAAAATTAATTCATCATTAAATTCATTCTTTGATTTCTGGATGTCCTACTAACTTGAGCATGAGTTTTTGTTAGTACTTGTTAGTATGTCAGGAATTTCTATTCTTAAACAAGTATTTCTCCCTATTCTTTGTATGTATTCCTTTAAGCAATCTGCAATCCTGTTATATGATTCCTATATTTGGGAATAATTCATCTACATCATTTCTATTAACCTTTGGTTTCTCTTGTTTTATTTTAATTATTCCTATTTCTAGGTTTCTTACCTGACAACTGAACAAAATATTGGTAGTTTATTTCCTTTTAACATCTTCCTGTCCTTTTAAATAATCTTTCTTTTATCATCATAAACCTACCAATAAAGTGATTTATCCTGGACAAACATCCAGTACTTTAAGGCTCCTAAGATTCCTTTTATTCTTTCATCCACAATAGTCCTTCTTGGACTGTAAAATCACAATCATTCTTATGAGCAATAAGCACATATACTATATGCCCTAAACAAATTTTTAAACTTCTCTAGACCATTATTTGGATAATCTATCCTACTCGGTTATTTTTCCTTCAATTTAAGACTACTCTCATGATACATTACCCTTCTTCGGGTTTTACCTTTTTAATGAGACCTTTCATTTTATATTTATGAGGCTTCACACATTATTTTTATAACTCCTGGTTAAGAGATCAGGTTAAGATAATGTAGGATCCAAATTCATTTCTCTTCATTATTTATAGCCTTTTATTTCATTTGCACACTACATATTTTTAAGTTAACTTTATTTTAAGGCTTGGGTAATATAGCAAATTCTGCTTATTATCCCTAAGATCCTATCATTCCTAAAAAAAATCTTTTTCATCTGTCAATCATAGTGGAGCAGGATTTCTACTTTAACCCATATTTCTCTACATATTTTAAATCTATTTTCTCTTTTTACTTACCCTATTCAAATCTAGGGATGGGTCACTCTTTAATCTGGCTCTTTATCCTGCTAGTCTCCCTATTCTAGACTAGTTCTATTATTCTTATGGCTCTATATTCTTACTAAACTTAGTAACATCATTCTATAGGCTTATTCTTTCTGTCTCCAAATTCTAGATCATCATTCTGTCAATAGTTAGAGGAGCTGAGTGAGCCCGTCGACTTCACTCTAATTTCTAACATTCTTCAAAATGCTAATAGCCGTGAATGGCTTGTATTCTTTGACCATGGTACTTACAATATTCTCTATGTATTTTACTCCTCAATAATCGAGCCAAACATTATTTATTATCGGGATAGACATGTCATTTATATTCTACTTATGATGATCTAACTAGTCTAACTTCTGTCCTCTTAGGGTAATATATTTCGGGAGATTTATAAGGAGTCTTATTGATTCATTTTAACACTCACCGTGTTCGTTATGGGGCGTTGGCTGATAGGTAATATTTCATGATTCATACCGGTATTTAAAAAGTTTTAATAAATTTTTGACAGTTTCTCTGGGCAGGTTCTGGCGCCAATGTTTCTATTCTATTCTGCCTAACCTATCGCCTGCAATGGCTAATCTCTGCCTATTTCTCATCTATCCGTATTTCTCATCTATCCCTATTTCTATGCTCCTTATGGTAAATTTTTGCCCCTTTCTGATTACTTAACTGTAATCTCTACTCCTTTATTTAAGAAGTCATTACCCGCCATTCAGATGAGTTATTTTATCCGGAGTAGTATTAATTAATTAGTGTGCTTGTATTTTCCTTCATCTGAACTTCATTATTGTCTCTTTTGACAGACTCTGGCATTCTATTTTTAGCTAACCTATCTTTTTTATCTCTGCGGGTTATTTTTATTTAGGCATCATTATGACTTTTCTAGCTAAATTCTAGCTTTTTATATTTTCAGTACTGATCAGACTTTATTTACTTAATAGCATCATAGCTCATTTATTATTCATATGCCTATATCTTCATCTTAAATCTTTGTGCCCAACAACAACATATTTCTTTCAATTCTATAAGCCTATAGCTTCAATTGCCTATGACATTTATTTCTTGGAATTCCCTTTTTATTTAGGCTATTCTATTTTATTCACTGTATTTCTGTCGACATTCTATTTTATTTACATGGCGCCTGTCATATATTGACAAGGAGTATATCTATTCTTGGCTACTCTTCCTATTTCTCAACTTTGTTTCTCCTTGTCTTTTTAATCACTTTTCATTTCCCTTTCTTAGTCTGGAGTCTGTTTCTCCTGTCAAACTCGTCCCCTACAAAGTGGCCAGTTTTCTAAAAGACTTGTCTTTGACAAGTAGAATCATACCCTGACTATCTCATTTTTTCATTTCTTTATTTTAAGCCTGCACTTCTCACAAATAAAATTCATACTTCATCTTTGTATCGTTTTTTTAACGATATCTTAAGGCTTTATTGGGAAATGTTACAAAAAAAATGACATCTTTATTCATCATTTGGCACATTTTTGCATTTAATTCTCTACCTAACCTGACGGTTCATACCCCTTGATTTTTACTTGTTTGCATTTCATTTCTGCATATCATTTTATTTCCACCCTTAAAATTTGGAAGCAGGTATTTCTCAATATTCTATCACTGTATTGCATCCTAGTATATCAACTATATTTGCCAGAGTCTCCATAAGATAAAATAGTCACTTGCAACGTGGATGTACCTCCGCTACATATGCCTACCTTCCCTATATAAAATTTTCCGTCTTCCTAACTTCCTTTCTATCCGGCTAACTATTTTTAATTCTTTTCCTTTCACTGTTTGGAGGATTTGTATTTCACTTTCTTTGTGCCGGAGGGCTTTCTGAGAAGTGTCTTTGTTCAATTTCATGTCGGGGTTCTTTATCTCTGTGCCTGCCCTTCTCCCTGTATGTTTTCCCTTTTTCATTATTTTACCTGATTTCTATCCCCTTTTTTATGTAATCTTTCCCTAGACTTAAATGTGTCTTCTTTATTTCTTTGAACTGTCTTTGACCTAAATTTCTGCCCATTATTCTGTTTAACTCTAGGGTAATTTTTGCGCCTCGTTCCAGTCTACTGTTCTAACTTCCCTGCATCTATTTAAATTACTCAAAATTTCTCTGGTAGGATTTTGTGGCTATTAGTCCCTTAGGATTTTTCTTCCTGATTTCCTATCATTTTGCTATTTTCCCTTTTCTTTTTGTAAAACTCATATCTAGGATGCTATTTTTCACATATTTTAATGCCTCATTTATTTCCATATATAGGGAATTATCATTAGCAATAAATTTACCTTTAGCAAAGGAATCCTGTTCTTTTTACTGTTGCTACGTGATCCTCCATTTGTGTGGCAAATTCATAACCGAGCCACCCTCATATTTCATCTATAGGAACTTTCGTAGATTTGTTAACCTGTCTGTCTCTTTGACTGATCGCCATAATTGCCTACATTATTTTGGAAACTCACTCAGATTTGCTGCATTTTTAAATTACTTACCATTCAAGGTTATGTGAGCATCACTTACATTTGTATACACGGTTAACATAGCCTGTTTAATTCTGTTGTCT
>NC_090734.1:1378051-1385551 GCF_036898095.1 Palaemon carinicauda | reverse complement strand
ACACTTTCCAACTATAAAGAACCAAACAAGTATCAACACTGTTCAACAATTTATAAATATGTAATAACATTGCTGTTTGATCACTTACCCCTATAAAGGTATTCAGGGTCGAGGTCGACCCTTGGGGGGGGGGGGTTAAAAAACGGGGAAGGAGGGAAGTTAGACGAAAATCAGTCCTAAAGCAGGCAATGGCATGTAGACTAGTCACTCCTTGCAGGTCGATCACTTCCATATTCGAGACAGCTGATGATTTATAGGGAAAAAACAGGTTTGGAAAATGCTGTAGGAGTCGCAAACAACCCATCATACCTTTCCAGGGTTTTAAATTATCTTCCAAAGTGTTATAATTTATATAGAATATGTAATTTTTTGTAAATAGTGTATTATTCCAATCACCATTGTTTAGTATAGTTACGTTCTTATACTGTTAATGAACCGTGGTAAGTTTATTCGTAATATTGATCACCCAGTTTAGTTTTGAGTGTACTTACGAGACCTTTGGATATTCAGGGTTTTATATAATGCTGTCTGTGATTTTTTTTAATTATGTCAGAGCTCGTGAATTAACATTTTAAAGTGTAACAGTTCAATTATAAAAGCAAACAAGCCCGGTTGGAATTCAAGGGGTTGATTAACTTATCAGTCTTAGTATATAGTATATCATATGTTTGGTTCCCAGTAACGAGCCATAATATAATATCTCTCTCTCTCTCTCTCTCTCTCTCTCTCTCTCTCTCTCTCTCTCTTCTCTCTCTCTCTCTCTCTCTCTCTCTCTCTCTCTCTCTCTCTCTCTCTCTCTCTCTCTATATATATATATATATATATATATATATATATATATATATATATATATATATATATATATATATATATATATATATATGTATATATATATATATATATATATATATATATATATATATATATATATATATATATATATATATATATATATATATATATATGCATATACATATATATATATATATATATATATATATATATATATATATATATATATATATATATATATATATATATATATATATATACATATTTATATCTATATTTATTTATTTATATAAATATATAATATATATATATATATATATATATATATATATATATATATATATATATATATATATATATATATATATATATATATATATATATATATATATAAATTCCTAATTTTTGTCCATTTTTTTCAAAAGTACAGAAAGTAAATGCAAAATTGAGCATAGTTACTGGTATTTTTATCGTGTAATTAGATATCCAACTATATCATATAACATAGAATTATTTTATATAATGTTGTTTCTTTTAAAAACAATGTAATATCCTTTTTCTGCGAGTTCCCCAAAACGTTCACATTTATCTGTTACGTATAAGTTTGGTATAGGTTTGTATATTCTATCTTCATGATTAGTGAATATATTCAAATACTTTTTTGTTATCATCACCCCATCCTCATTACAATTATATATCCCTTTAAGACTTGTTATAGTATTTTAAACTTTTAAAGGCTTTAAGTACACTCATGAATGACAGAGGCAAAGGAAAGTGACATTGCCTTAGAGTCTAACCATATATACATATAATCACTGCTGTAACCCCCTCTACACCCATTCTAGGACGAGGAACGTCAAGATGATGCCTGCTGATTCCTCAGTAGGTTGACCTATACGCTCCTCAAAACATATCATCCTTAGCCCAAAAGAATGGTGAGGTTGCCTTACCTTATTGCCTTATTTTTTGATTGGGTTCCCCCAGGTCCCTCAGTGTGAGGCACCTCGTATATCCACCAGAGAGTTGCTAATGCATCTTCCGGTGTATTTTGTATCTTCCAGTCTTGGATGGTCTGGGATGCATCTTAGGTATTTATCGAGCTTATTCTTAAACACATCTACGCTCACTCCTGATATGTTTCTTAGATGAGTTGGCAGCACATTAAATAGTCGCTGCATTATCGATGCTGGTGCGTAGTGGATTAATGTCCTCTGCGCCTTTCTTAGTTTACCTGGAATATTTTTTGGCACTATTAATCTACTTCGGCTTGCTCTTTCTGATATTTTAAGCTCTATGATGTTTTCAGTAATTCCTTCTTTTTGCTTCCATGCTTGTATTATCATGTAGCGTTCTCTTCTCCTTTCTAGACTGTATAGTTTTAAAAACTGCAGTCTTTCCCAGTAGTCAAGGTCCTTAACTTATTCTATTCTAGCAGTATAGGACCTTTATACACTCTCTATTTGTGCAATATCCTTTTGGTATTGTGGGTACCATATCACTTTGCAGTACTCGAGTGTACTACGTACATAAGTTTTGTAAAGCATAATCATGTGTTCAGCTTTTCTTGTTTTAAGTGTCTGAATAACATTCCTATTTTTTTTCTACATTTAGCCAACAGTGTTGCTATTTGATCGTTGCATAACATATTCCTATTTAACATTACACCAAGGTCTTTAATTGCTTCCTTGTTTGTGATTGTCTCATTATTAGGTCCCTTGTATGCATACATCATTCCTTCTCTGTTTCCATAATTTATTGATTCGAATTTATCGGAGTTAAATACCATCCTATTTATCTCCACCCATTCATATATTTTGTTTAGATCTCTTCGTAGTGAGTTCCTATCCTCGTCACAAGTAATTTCTCTACTTATTCTTGTGCCATCGGCGAAACTTCTTACTACGGAGTTTTCAACATCACAGTCTATGTCTGAGATCATAATAACAAACAGCAGTGCAGCTAATACCATACCTTGTGGCACACCAGATATTACCTGGGCTTCATCTGATTTCTCGTCATTTGCAACCACTATCGGTTTTCTTTTTTGCAGGAATTCTTTCACCCATTTCCCTATCTTTCCCACAATATTATGCTTTCTCATTTTTTCTCCAATATGTTATGGTCTACCTTGTCAAAGGCTTTTGCAAAATCTAGATAGATCACATCTGTGTCTTTTTCATTTATCACATTTTTGTATATGTTTTCATAGTGTGCTATCAGTTGGGTCTGTGTACTTTTTCCAGGCACGAAACCGTGTTGACCCATATTAAACAAATTATTTTTAACCAAATGGTTCATTATTTTCTTTTTCATTACCCTCTCATACACTTTCATAATATGTGATGTTAGACTAACAGGTCTATAATTGCTTGCCTCTAGTCTTAATCCACTTTTGAATATAGGGGTTATATAAGCTAATTCATGTTTAACATATATCTCGCTCATATCTACACTTTGTCTTAGCAGTATTGCAAGCGGCTTCGCGATAGTGTTTGCAGTTTTTTTTAACAAAATCGCTGGAACTCCATCTGGTCCGGCTGCCGATCCATTTTTAATTTCGTTTATAGCCTTGACAATATCTGCTTCATTAATATCTATATCCGTTAGATATTCAACATTTTCTTCTCTCATTTCTGTTTCATTATTCTCATTCGCAATTTTTGGCGTGAACTGACGAGTTTGAGCGGGATCGAGCCCTTGTTTGGCGATTACCAAGCGAAGACGATGCCAGTAGTTTCCTATTTTATGAACACGATTGATATAAAAAACTATCGTCTACTGTATAATTTCTTTAAGAATCAGATTGGCCCCGACGCTTCAACTAATCCCGTCTTTCTCGTCTTATTCTCTATTTCCATTTCTTTTTCCATTTCCACAACTTCCCTCTGATGAGTATGCTACTTTTTTTGCCTTGTTTATCAAGTCAGTTCTTCTTCTCTCGTCTCGATTGTCTAGTTATATCCTTAATCTAATTCAGCTCCAAAAGGTTCAGTGAGCATTTCCCGAAAGAGTTATGTAGAAGGATGATCTGTTCTTGGTAATGTGTGAAACAGAAAACGAAAAGGGAACATTTATAGTTTAAGTTTCATGTGTGATGTAACAAAAGATACTAAAATCTATATTATTATTGAAATTGTTATTTTTATTATTAATGTTATTCAAATGATTATTATTACAATTATCATTAATAAAATTATTATTATTATTATTATTATTGTTAAAGATACTTCAATGTGTGCTTTTTTTTAAGTAGATAGATATTGCAAATGTATAGAAAAGATTCTTAACCGAGCCTTTTCAGAGATGTTATTCTGCACTGCAAAGTATGATCTCTGAAAATGTTTCTTTGTGAAATAAAAGGAGTTTTGTGAAAATTTATTACCATCGATTGTTATAATTATTGACGTTTTTTTCATAATAAGAGGGATTTTGTTATTAATTTTTGGGGGGTAGGGCCATGGGAGGGGGTAGATTCGTTAGCCCTCGATACTTTTTTGAGCCTTATTAGTACAAATACATGAATTCAAAAGATATATGCAAAGCAGAGAATGATTGAACTTACACGTATACCATGAAAGCTCAACGGTAGAGTTTATTCTGCCTGATTTATTCTCAAGATTGAGTACTGGAAATTGAATTTCATTTGTGACTTAAGAATCCTATTATACATTAACACACATACATACGCACATGTATATATATATATATATATATATATATATATATATATATATATATATATATATATATATATATATATATATATATATATATATATATATATATATATATATATATATATATATATATATATATATATATACTGTGTATATGTATATACATATATATATATATATATATATATATATATATATATATATATATATATATATATATATATATATATATATATATAATCATCGTCAACGTATCCTAAGCCTATACCTGCAAAGGGCATCGGGTGGATTTCGCCAGTCGTCTTTATATCGAGCTTTTTATTCAATACTTCTCCGTTCATCATCTCCAACTTCACGTTTCATAGTTCTCAGCCATGTAGGCTGGGGTCTTCCAACCTTTCTGGTGTCTTATGGAGCCCAGTTGAATTTTTGGTGAACTAATCTGTGTTAGGAAGTGCGAAGAACATGACTAAACCATCTCCATCTACCCCTCACCATATGGCAATCGATTAATCTCTCTTATAGTCTCATTTCTAATTACCTCCTGCAATTAACTCCCAATATTCTGTTGAGAGCTTTGTTCTCAAATTTACTAAATCTATTGGAGCTTCTTTCATTGTCCATTTAGTGGCACAGATCTCACTAAACTATCTTCTTCTTTGTCCCCGTAGAGATTTCATGAATAATTTCATGAGGGATTTTTACACCATAGCTTTGTCAGATTTGTGTCTAAATATTCTCTCCAGTCACTTCTGACTTTTCTCTTGATCCGAATGTCAAAAGAGATGTGTATATATATATATATATATATATATATATATATATATATATATATATATATATATATATATATATATATATATATATATATATATATATATATATATATATATATATATATATATATATATATATATATATATATATATATATATTCATAATGTTAACTCCTCTACATATCAACCACAGACAAATGGTGCCCTGGAAAGATTCCATCAAACCTTGAAGAACCTTTTGCGTAAGTACAGCAGTGAAACTGCAAATCATTGGGATGAGGACCTCGATCTCCTAATGTATGTATTTCGATGCACTCCACATGACTCCACAAGGATATCTCTCTTTGAGGCATTGTTTGGTCGTCGACCACGAACTGTATTGAGTATGGTGAAAGAAAATATTTTGCATCAGAAACCAGAGGAGACTACTAACACGTTGCAATATATTAAAGACCTTTAACTAACGCTGAGATAATGGGTAAGCTTGACTCCTTCTTATTACACTTGCCTACAAATGAAAGCAAAAAACTAAACTCCTTACCCACCAGTTTTCAGGACTTGTGCACTGAAGATCCGGGAACCTGCAACCTGATTCAACATGACATCTTGCTGGAGCCGGGAACACAGCCCATCAGCCAACCATTTTACAGAGCGATAAGAAAGAAGCTTGAATCCTTAAGGTCAGAGGTACAGTACTTGATAGATCACAAGTTAGCAGTCCCAAGTACCTCTCCTTGGGCTTCACCTTGTATACTTGTACCAAAGGCAAACGGTAAGTTGCGGCTATGTACAGACTACTGCAGACTGAATAAGGTCACAGTTAGGAATTCTTCTCCTTTGCCACGGATTAATGATATTTTAGGCAACATAAGTAATTCAAAGATTTTGACTCAGACTGATTTACTAAAAGGGTATTATCAAGTAAAACTGACCCCAAAGGCCCAATCAATCTCTGCTTTTGTAACACCCTTTGGCCTATTTGAATATGGGGTTATGCCTTTTGGGCTCTCTAATGCCCCTGCTACATTTCAAAGGCTGATGGCAGAAGTAATCAGAGATTTACCTAATGTCTATATATACTTGGACGATATAGTCGTAGCAAACATGATTTGGGAGGAACATCCGCAGACACTCTCAAAACTGTTTACACAACTACATACCGTAGGTCTCAACATCAACTTAGCCAAGAGTTCATTTGGGCAAGCTAAGTTTGTATACCTTGGTCATTATTTGGGCAGTGGAGAAATAATGCCACAAAGATGCTAATATTGAGAGAGTAATGAACATACCTATACCCCATTCGAAATCTCAACTTAAGACCTGTTTAGGTATGGTCTTTTATTATTCCAAATTCATAAAAAATTTCGCTATTCTTGCTGCTCCATTATATGCACTACTATCTAACAAAGTAAACTTTTTTTGGACCAAGGAATTAGACAATCTTTTCGATCAGCTTAAAGGTATCTTGATCTATAAACCAATTTTAAGGGCACCAGACTTCTCAAAGGAATTTTTATTACAGGTAGACGCCAGTGGCACAGGTTATGGAGCTGTACTTCTACAATCTTATGCTCCCAATGACACCAGCTGTATTCCAACACTGCATTACCTACCACTAGCGTATCACTCGAGATTCTTCAAAGGAGCACAAACAAGATGGGCTACCGTAGAGAAGGAGCTTTACGCGATCACAGCTTCTTTACAACACTTCCAACCCTATATTGAAGGTCATCGTCGGGTCATTGTCTTTACTGATCACCGACCTCTCACGTTCCTCAACTGTGCCAGACTTGAAAATCTAAAATTCTTACGGTGGTCTTACATCCTTGGCACCTTTAATATTCAGCTTCAAAGCATCTAAGGAACTAACAACACCATTGCAGACACCTTGTCACGCCTTCCATCAGCATCTTCAGCTGGATCCACCGCTACGGACCCATCGTAGTGGGGGGGAATTGTCACGTTTTCACTCCACTAATGTACATATTGAATATTATATTTTTTTTTTTTTAACTTCCTTACTTTCTATATGCACGCCCTCTGTTGATTGCTTTCTTCACTTTTTTATCCTTCCTGGTCCAAGGCAAAGTCTCTTTCCCATTATTCCTCCTTTATCTTCTTAATTTTGGTTTACTTGGGTACTTCAAATTTCTTGTTAAGTTACGTGTATTCTTCCTGTTTTGAATACAGCATTCGTGGCTCTTTCTCCTTTTACCAAGTGTATTTTGTTATTTAGATATTATGTTTAATTGTGT
>NC_090734.1:1330551-1373051 GCF_036898095.1 Palaemon carinicauda | reverse complement strand
CTAATTTATTTAATTCAATGCTAAATTGTCTTATATTTTACTGAATAAAGACATTTTTTTACGATATATTTCTTTTTGCATGAAAATATCTTTTAAAATTAGTATTGTTATCTCCCAAATATAACAGGCTCTTGCACATGTAATGTAATATGTACTGTCAGAAGAAGTTAATTTATATGAAAATTGTATTTGTTTTTGTAAAATTTAAAATCTTTAGAATTGTGGAGATGTTTCACGGTACAAAGTTTGATCATAATTGTACATGGTGAAAACTTTCTTATTTTTTACATGTAGATATACATGTTGGAGAGAGAGAGAGAGAGAGAGAGAGAGAGAGAGAGAGAGAGAGAGAGAGAGAGAGAGAGAGAGAGAGAGAGAGAATCTTCTAATTCAACAGTAGATCAGTCTCAATGATCAATTATACCTCGGAAAATATAATTATATTGGTCTTCCAACGTTATTTCCCACCTCCCACCACAAATAATTCCTCACTTTCCATTTTACCGTGTCTTCTTCCCTATGTTTTTCTAAATGTTATTACATCCGCCAAGAATGTTATAAATTACTATTTGAATATGAAGATGACTTTTCCCCTGGAGGAAAGCTACTTTTTTCGTTTTAATCTGCTATTTCAACTTTGACTACTGCTTTAGTTGTTTAATAACTTTTATGTTGTAATTGACTTGCTTCTATTTTGCATACGAACAATAGTAAACTTTTTCATTCCTCAGTTGGGGAGTCACATTGAAAAAATTTGAAAGTTTCTGTGTTTTTAGAAAATACAGATATATAACTCAGGATTGCTAATAACAATCATAATCAATATTGGTCAAGTGAATATCCTAGCAATAATAATAATAATAATAATAATGATAATAATAATAATGATAATAATAATAATAATAATAATAATAATAATAATAATAATAATAATAATAATAATAATATATCTAATTGACTATAAACTAAAAAGATGAATACCAGAGCTAAAATATAGTGTCCAATTGTATTAAGTTGTTCTTTGAAAATTCATCGAAGTTACAAAATATAACGAAATTTGATCTACGCGTTCCAACAACCATCGTTTCCGCAAGGCACAATTCAACGGCAAGAATGAATGTGACCTTCCAGCAGTGGAGAAAAGAGGAAGACGAGAATCGTCAGGCAAATATTAACAAAGCAAACGACGCTGCTCTCGGGATGTCAGAAACTATTCTTTATCATCCAAAAAGATCACGATGTTTTACACAGAGTTTGCTGCTTGAAACTCATTTGAAGTCTGAATGTTGCAGGATGTATATCTGATGAATCTCTGGTCAGCCATCTTTCGCGATATGAATTTGTGATAAAAAAATATCATATAAATCCATTTGCGCATACACATATATATATATATATATATATATATATATATATATATATATATATATATATATATATATATATATATATATATATATATATATATATATATATATATATATATATATATATATATATATATATATATATATATATATATATTTCAAACTTACACTGCTAAAAGTTGTGTTCTGGCGATTTTTAATTACTGAGTAAAAGCAAAATTATATTATATTGTATTATTTATTCCTAGTTTCTACCATTTAAGGGCAATTTTGAATACTGGTTATAAAAAAAATGAATTCTGTTTCTTAAAACAATATTTGGAAAAGCCCTGAAATTTATTCTTGATTTTCAGTTAATGAAATATCCCCATGAGAGAGAGAGAGAGAGAGAGAGAGAGAGAGAGAGAGAGAGAGAGAGAGAGAGAGAGAGAGAGAGAGAGACACTTATTCATAATTCATGCCCCATCAATTTCGCTGGAGATAATATATTAGCAACTTGCTCTATATATCTTTATTATGCAAAGTATACGAATACCAATAGCTCCTCCTCGAGGGTCTGATCTGACCGACTTCCCAAAATAAATGGTGAAGAGGACTTTTCGAAATGGATGATAAAATAAACAAAAATAATATAGACAGAAAGGCTCACCACCCTTTTTCCACTGGCAAGGACAGTATATATATATATATATATATATATATATATATATATATATATATATATATATATATATATATATATATATATATATATATATATATACATATATTGTGACGGGCCGAGAGAGGGTTGTGAACTCAAAGGCAGGATGAAATTAACTGAGTTGTTTATTAGGGAACACTCTCCTTTATATACAAAACCTCAAGGCAACAGGACATAACATGTTCCAGAGACAGACAATGTTACAGAGCAAAACCGGAGACATGACCATTCAGGTTCTTTTTAGTGCGAGGGAAGAGCGCAGATACAAGCATAATATATACAAAATAATTATGTACAATTGTGTGACACACGGTTGGTACATGGCTCCCCCTAAAAATGACATACTGTACATGTTAAATAGGGCACCCTGATCTAGAGAGGCGAACTGTAGGTGTGTCATATGGCAGAAGATAAGCAGGTTTTAGACGATCAATGGAAACCCAGTCTTCTTTACCCCGATTGTTTAGTAGGAATGCTTTCGGACTGCTTCAGATCACAAGGAAAGGGCCCGTGTAAGGGGGCGTTAGTGGTATCTTACTAATGTAGTTGCGCAGGAAGACGTGCATTGCAGAGTGCAAGTCCGTTGGTATGTGATGCTTCGTTGGGGGCTTGTAAGTCTGGCGGCACGGAGTACATTTTCCCATGATGTGACGTATGCGCTGGAGATCGTCGGAGGAGGTTGTAGAAGGAAAAAATTCGGCAGGGACGACCATTTCTGCTGCCGAGACGTCGAGGGCGTCTTTAGGAGTGGTCCTTAGCCCAAGGAGGACCCAGGGAAGTTGAGTAAACCAGTTGCAATCCTTGCAGCGGGACATCAAAGCTGCTTTGAGGGTGCGATGAAAACGTTAAACCATTTCATTGGCAGCGGGGTTGTAGGCCGTTGTCTGATGTAGGGTGATGCCCAGGAGATTCGCTAATGACGTCCACAATTGAGAGGTGAAAGTGGTTCCCCTGTCAGAAGTAATATGCTCAAGGATACCGAATCTTGAAATCTATCCAGAGAGTAAGGCAGATGTACATGAGGCGGACGTTGCAGTTTCCATGGGAATGGCTTCAGGCCAACGAGTGGAGTGGTCAATGAAGGTAAACAGGTAACGATGTCCTTGTGATGTTGGTAGGGGGCCTACAACGGCGACGTGAATGTGTGCGAAACGACGCTGAGGATGAGGAAAGGTACCCACTCCTGAATCCGTGTGTTGATGTACTTTGGAAGTTTGGCAAGAAGTACAGGCGCGGACCCAATCCTTAGCATCCTTAGAAATGCCGTGCCAAATGAACTTTGCCTTCAGCAGCTGTGCAGTAGAACGGCACGAGGGATGTGAAAGGCCGTGAATGAAATCAAACACCTGTCGGCGCATGGGAGCAGGAATCCAAGGTCGTGGTCTACCAGTACTGACGTCACAGAGGAGGGTGGTGTTGGAGTCTTCAAGGGGAAAGGCTTCCCAACGGAGGGACGTGCAGGATGTCCTACAAGCTTGATACTCTGGATCCTGTCGTTGGGCTTCAGCCAGGGCGTTGTAATCCAATCCCAGTTGAACGGCAGCCAACATGTTTCTTGATAGGGCATCGGCAACGGCATTCATTTTCCCAGGGACGTATTGGAGGGTGCAATTGCATTCAGCTACGGCGGAGAGATGCGTCAGACTTTTGAGAGAAGGCGTGCTCCAGAGGCATGTAGTCTGTGCGAATGACGAAGGGCGTACCTTCTAAGAAATGGCGAAAGTGACGGACAGCCAAGTGCACCACCAGCAATTCTCGATTGAAGGTAGAATAACCTGATTCTGCCTCGGACAGTTTTCTGCTGAAAAAGGCCAATGGGTGGGGCAAGCCTTTGACCACCTGCTCGAGTACTGCACCAATAGCGACGTCGCTGGCATCGGTGGAGAGAAGGAGAGACCGTGTGGAATAGGAAAAGTGAGAGCCGCAGCAGTTGATAGGGCCTTCTTTGCATTGCAGAAGGCTGCTTCTTGAAGGGAACCCCACTTCAGGTCCTTTGGCTTGCCCTTCAGGGAGGCGTAGAGGGGAGCAAGAGTGGCGGCAATGGCTGGCAGAAAACGGTGATAATAGTTGATCATGCCCTAGAATTCCTGCAGAGCTTTGACGGTCGAGGGAATGGGGATGTTCTGAACGGCTGCTACCTTCTCAGGGAGGGGATGGACTCCTTCAGGAGTAATACGGTGCCCTAAGAACGACACTTCGTTGGCGCCAAAGGTACCGGACTACAAGGCCATTTTGTTGCAGGCGGTCGAGCACGATGCGCAGGTGACGGAGGTGTTCCTCTTTTGAGGAGGAGAACACAAGTATGTCATCCACATAACATACACAGAAAGGGAGGTCCCCTAAGATGCCATCCATGAGACGTTGAAACGTTGCCCCGGCATTACGAAGGCCAAAACAGGAGTAATGGAAGGTGTATGTACCAAACGGAGTGGTGATGGCGGTCTTGGGGATGTCTTCTGGGTACACAGGCACCTGATAATACCCCTTCAGGAGGTCGAGCGTAGAGAAAACCTTTGCTTTTTGCATGTAGGAGGTCACGTCGGTAATGTTTAGGAGGGGGTAGTGATCCGGTTCTGTTTGCATGTTCAGGCGCCTGTAATCCCCGCACGGACGGAGGGAGCCGTCTTTCTTCAGAACGATGTGTAAGGGTGACGACCATGGGCTTGAGGCCTTTTGGCAAAGGCCCATTTCCTTCATTTCGGTGAACGTCTGTTTGGCGGCTGCCAATCGTTCCGGTGCCAGACGTCTGAATTTTGCGAAGACTGGGGGTCTCGTCGTCTTGATATGGTGATAAATACCGTGCTTGGCAGGAACCGTGGGCGCTTGGCGAATTTCTGGATGGAAAACTTCCGGGTACAAAGTGAAGAGGTGGGCGTAGGCATCCGTGAGTGCGCTGATGTGGAGAGCGAGGTTAGAGGGGGCGGGTTGAAGAGGTGTCGACAAGTACGAGTCTGCGTTGACCAATCATCGGTGGGCGACATCGACCAGAAGGTGGAAATGAGAGAGGAAATCTGCACCGAGAATTGGTATTGTGAAGTCAGCAACGATAAACTTCCAATTGAATTTACCGCTTCCGAACGATAATGTGAGGTTCTCGTAACCGTAGGTGGGTATCGCAGATCCGTTGGCAGCTACCAAGCGGACGTCGGCAGAAGAGTTTTCTTGGCAAAAGAGAACGACAAGCATCAGTGTCTACCAAAAATCGCACGCCCATTCCTGCATCCTGTAAAAAGAGATGATTAGAAACACGGAAGGCCACCGCCACAAGCGATGGCCTACTTACACGTTTTTTGGCCACTGACAATCCTTGGCACATTTCTTCGCGGTTGCCCCGAATCTGAAGTGCTAGTAGCAAAACTGCGGCGGATGGGAGTTAGTAAGTGGCTGTAGAAGTCGTTTTTTGGGGCGCGAGCGATTGTTGGGTGGTGGGCGGCTTTGTCGCCGCTTCAGCACGTCACGGGGTAGGCGTATATGTCCTACGGCATTCATGTCAGCTTCGGTTGACGTTGAATAAGCATCCTCGTCGTCAGGGGTGGAGGCGTTGATGGAGGTCTTGAAGTGGCTGTCCATAAGGGCGTCGGCTTTGGTCATCAAGTCCTTTATGGGTAAACTATCGACATCGGGTATGGCAGCGCGTACAGGTTCGGGTAGACGGCGTATCCAAAGGGCACGAAGTAGGTTCACCTCACGAGGAGAGCCGTCTGCAGCAGGTTGAAGGCGAGCGATACTGGTCATTTCCCTGAGGGTAAGCGAAGCCCTTTGGTCCCCCAACGGCTGTTGCAAGAGCTGAAAAAGCTTTGCTATACGGGCGGCTGGCGACAGCGAGTACTGCTGCAGAAGGTATGTTTTGAGGGCGTCATATGCTATTGGGGTGTCTCCTTGTTCACAAAGCCAGTCGGATATTTCTGGGAAGGTGTCCTTGGGTATCGCCGCGAGAACATAATCCGCTTTGGTGGTTGAGCGAGTCACGCCCCCGATACGAAACTGGACTTTAGCTCGTTGAAACCAAGCAAACGCCTCTCCGCTGGCATACGATGAAAGTTTGAATGGAGCGGCGGCAGCACCAACTGCCGTAGAGTCCGCCATAGTACCAACGATGAAGGGGGGAGGGGGTGGGGGTGGAAGGCGGTGGGAGCAAGTCGACTTCCGGGGTCACCAATGTGACGGGCCGAGAGAGGGTTGTGACCTCAAAGGCAGGATACAATCAACTGAGTTGTTTATAAAGGAAAACTCTCCTTTATATATAAAACCTCAAGGCAACAGGACATAACATGTTCGAGAGACAGACAAGGTTACAGAGCAAAACCGGAGACATGATCATTCAGGTTCTATTTAGTGCGAGGGCAGAGCGCAGAAACAAGCATAATATATGCAAAATAATTATGTACAATTATGTGACACACAGTTGGTACAATATATATATGCATTCTTATATGCATATAGTAGATATCAACATATTCACTTACATGTGTATATATATATATATATATATATATATATATATATATATATATATATATATATATATATATATATATATATATATATATAAATATATATATATATATATATATATATATATATATATATATATATATATATATATATATATATATATATATATATATATTATATATCGATCTATCTATATACATATACATATAAATATTCGTATATATATATATATATATATATATATATATATATATATATATATATATATATATATATATATATATATATATATATATATATATATATATCTATATATATATATCTATATATATATATATATATATATATATATATATATATATATATATATATATATATATATATACATATATATATATATATATATATATATATATATATATATATATATATATATATATAGATATGTATATATATATATATATATATATATATATATATATATATATATATATATATATATATATATATATATATATATATATATATATATATATATATATGCATCCTTATATGCATATAGTAGATATCAACATATTTACTTACACACACACACACACACACATATATATATATATATATATATATATATATATATATATATATATATATATATATATATATATATATATATATATATATATATATATATATATATATATATATATATATATATATATATATATATATATATATATATATATATATATAGGTATAAGTATCGATCTATATAAATACATATACATATAATTATTATAATTATTCATATATATATATATATATATATATATATATATATATATATATATATATATATATATATATATATATATATATATATATATAAATGTGTGTGTGTCCCACAGCTGTCAATTCATTGTACCACCAAAAATTAGGCCAATGTTTGAAACATTCATTGCTGTAGTTTCATGGAAATTCATAAGCCGGTTTGTTAGATATTTGGGAAAAACACTTTTACACGGCCTCTGGAAACGATAGTAGTTGTATCAAACCTAGGTATTCTATCCATGGTTCTGTTATTATTATTATTATTATTATTATTATTATTATTATTATTATTATTATTATTATTATTATTATTAGGCAAGCTACAACCCTAGTTGGAAAAGCAAGATTCTATAAGCCCAAGGGCTCCAACAGGGAATAATAGCCCAGTGAGGGCAGGAAATAGGGAAAAAAATAAATGACGAGAATAAATTAACAACATATCATTCTAAAAACAGTAACAGCGTGAAAACAGATATGTCCTACATAAACTATTAACGTCAAAAATATAAATGTCATATACAAACAATAAAAACACTCATGTCAGCCTGGTCAACATAAAACATTTGCTTCAACTTTAAACTTTTGAAGTTCTACTGATTCAATTACCCGATATGGAAGATCATTCCATAACTTGGTCACAGCTGGAATAAAAGTTTTAGAATACTGTGTTATATTGAGCCTCATGGTGGAGAAGGCCTGGCTATTAGAATTAACTGCCTGCCTAGTATTACGAACATGATAAAATTGTCCAGGGAGATCTGAATGTAAAGGATGGTCACAGTTATGAAAAATTTTATGCAACATGCATAATGAACTAATTGAACGACAGTGCCAAAGATTAATATCAAGTTCAGGAATAAGAAATTTAATAGACCGTAAGTTTTTGTCCAACAATTTAAGATGAAAATCAGCAGCTGAACACCAGACAGGAGAACAATACTCAAAACAAGGTAGAATGAAAGAATTAAAACACTTCTTCAGAATAGATTGATCACCGAAAATCTTGTAACACTTTCTTAATGAGCCTGTTGGGTGGTTTTAGTTTTAATTTGTGTGGCAATGAGGAGCTAGTGATCACTACTAATATCTGCACCTCTCTAGCTTCTTACATTTCTCAGCGTCCTCCTCCTCTCCTTATTAATGGCATTGTGATCTATTGGATTTTTTTAATTACCACATGATGAAGTCCATGTATAATTGTGGATGTTCTTGTGTAGAAAAAGAGTCCCTCCAATGACAAGATTGTTTGCTAATAGAAACTTGTGAAATATGCTCCATTTTAATTTGAAACTTCACCAAGATCCTCGACACCCATTACCTTCTCTATATCTTGAATATTCCTTACAACTTTAGCATTGAAGTCGCCAATGACAATTCTCATATCTCTCTTTGGGATCTCGTCTATTACACTCTGCACTTCTTCATAGTGTTCATCTTTCCTTTCTTCAGAGAAACCATTTTTATATGCATACATGTAATGGTATATATATATATATATATATATATATATATATATATATATATATATATATATATATATATATATATATATATATATATATATATATATATATATATATATATATATATATATATATATATATATATATAACGGATTTTGAGCAAAGCGGAAAATCTATTTTTGGGTGAGATGGCCATGTCGTCCTGATGGAAGTTCCTATAGGGTAGCTTCCTAGGGTATATTACAACTACGGCGATATTCCCAGAGAATTTACCTTAAGGTACCAGAATTCTAACTCCTGGAGCGAGTATCCCTCGTGAAAGGGATATCGTGACATATCAGAGGACGTATTCTTGACACGCCACATGGCAATCTGCATCCTGAACAGAGATTCGTCTCGCAGGGGGCAATTGGCAAGAAACGAATTCGGGAAAGAAAAAGGGGGAGCCGCTCCCAAGGATCCCTATCTCCCGATTCGTAAGCGTGCCTGGCGTCAATCCTGGCGCCATCTGTATTCCTTGTAGCGTATACGAGGTGCTACAGATACTGTATGTAGGGAGGGGTCCCACAGCCCTTTCTTAGAAAGGCAAGGGCGGGTCCATCAGGACGACATGGCCATCTCACCCAAAAATAGATTTTTCGCTTCGCTCAAAATCCGTTTTTTGGGCTCAAGCCATGTCGTCCTGATGGAAGTATACCAGAGCATTACTGTATCTGTGGATTCTCAGAACGTGCCGTACTCCCCGGAGGTAATTTTTCCTGGTCGACTAGACCTAGAGACCTAAGATGTTACCGTTATACATCTTTTCAACTAACTATAAACCATGTTAGAGCTTCCTGCCCCCTACAGGGAGGAGTCCTACTAGACTCTGGAAAAGTCTCGAAGAGTACATATACCTATGTATGAATACCAGGCAAGCTAATATAGTGGTCTCGCCCTATATTAAGTAAAGCATAGTTTGTAAAGAACCACTGTGTCAATATGAAATATCGACCAGTTCTCCGCACAATACTTGTATTGGACAAAGGTTTTATATCCGCATAGGAGGAAAACCAATGCAACATAGCTTGCATAAAGGAACAATTCTATTAGAATTATCCCAGATAAGGTACATAGAATGAATGCTCAATTATACCAATAAATTGACACAGGTGAAGGAGACGCAAGGTTCTCAAGAACCAGTTTATTGACAGGCAATAAATAGACAGGTTAACCACAATTATATATATATATATATATATATATATATATATATATATATATATATATATATATATATATATATATATATATATATATATATATATATATATATATATATATATATATATATATATATATATATATATATATATATATATATATACATAAGAAGAGGATAACCCAAAACTTTAAGCATAAGTATAATAGTAAACAGAACTTGTTTATCTGAAATAAAAAACATTAAATACCACTTTTGAGATACCGGGGTATCAAAGTCATAAAGTCTGTATTACAAATCAATGACATTAGCGTTAGAAACGCTCGGCACACATGTCTGTATTTATGCTAGGTTCACCTTTGGAAATGGAACAGTCTACATGGGCAACACAGTTCCCTCACTTAGTTCGTAGTACAGTATGTAACTACACACTCACCCTAGAATTAATCATCCCAATTAAAACCAACGTTCCTCGCAGAGTTAAACAGTAGGGTTAACACCGCGATCCACGGCTACCACAGATCTCTTTAGTTCCTCTACTTGCTTCGCATAGTGGTGAAAGAACACTCTGGAAGACTTCCAGCCAGTGTATGAACGGAGATGTTCAGAATCCATACAATTAAAGAAATTTAAGGATGAGGCAACTTTCCTCGGATCGTGACCTGCGGGTGTACTGTCAGGATCCGCTCTGCGAATAAATTATGTGATTTTCGCTCTGAGTTGATTCAGAGATAAATTTGAGCCTGATGTTTCTCCCCTGAATAGTTGACCACCCTTGAAGTCTGAAGTTCTATGAAGATAGACCTTTAGGCATTCTACTGGACATAGAGATGCATCTTCTTTCAGAGGGCAGATTCTCCAGGGACCCCACCTGTTGGTGGGTAACTCATTCTTGGCGAGAAACGTAGGATCCGGAAACAGGTTCAGTTCTCCCCCATCCAGGAACTGAACACGACCTGCCTCTCTCGAGAGGGCTACAATCTCACTAACCCTGGCCCCGGACGCGAGTGCAAATAGGAAAATAACTTTTTGTGTCAAATCCTTTAACGCACACTCTTCATTGTTCAACAGAGAAGCGAAATGAAGAACTTGTCTAAAGACCATGAAATGGGCTTTGGAGGTGCTGAAGGTCTGAGCCTAGAGCAGGCTTTCGGGACTTTATTAAAGATCTCGTTACCTAGGTCGACCTGGAAGGCATATAGAATGGGTCTTGTCAAAGCAGACTTACACGCTGAAATCGTGTTAGCTGCCAATCCTTGACCATGGAGGTGGATGAAGAAAGATAAGCAGAAGTCTGTCAAGATCTCCTGCGGATTCTTCGCCTTGACAAAAGGCCTACCATTTTCTCCAAGATGACTCATATTGCCTTCTAGTAGATTTGCACTTATATTCCTCAAGGAAGTCTATGCTGGCTTTCGAAATCACGAAACGCTTTCTCACCGCTAGGGAGAGAAATCATGAGCTGCAGGGTCCGGGTTTTCTGTAATGAAGCACAGACAGTTGACTTCTGGACTCGCTGGGTCAGAACTGGATCTGGTAGCTGTACAAACTTCAGCTGCAGTTCCAATGCCAGGGGGAACCACACGTTGTTCGGCCACTTGTGGGCCACTATTGCCGCTACCCCCTTGAAGGATCTCAGTTTGTTGAGGACCCTCAACAGAAGGTTGTGAGGAGGGAACAGATAAATCTTGGACCATCTGTTCCAGTCGAGGGACATCGCGTCCACTGCTTCCGCTAAGGGGTCCTCGTACGGGGACACGTACAGGGGCAACTTCTTGTTGTCTTTCGTCGTAAAGAGATCTATCTGCAGTTCTGTGACTTGATTCAGAATGAAGGAGAATGATCCTGCGTCTAAGGACCATTCCGACTCTATCGGTGTGAACCTGGATAGAGCGTCTGCCGTCACATTGCGGACTCCTTGAAGGTGAACTGCCGACAGGTACCACATCTTCTTTTCCGCCAATCGGAAGATGGCCAAAATCACCTGCTTGAGAGGTGGCGACCTCGATCCTTGTCGATTCAAGCATCTCACAACTACCTCGCTGTCCATCACCAACCTTATGTGGATCGAGTGATGCGGGGAGACTTTCTTTAAGGTAAGGAGCACTGCCATAACTTCTAGAAAGTTTATGTGAAAGGTCTTGAATAGCTTGGACCAAGTCCCCTGGACTTTTTTCCCATGAGAGTGACCTCCCCATCCCTCCTTCGAGGCGTCTGAGTGCATCGTCACCGACAGGGGAGGTGGCTGAAGAAGAACCGACTTCTTTAGATGTCTTGCTTGGGACCAAGGCCCGAGAAGAGTACTTAGCCGAAGCGGAACTGGTCTTCTCAGATCTCTTCGCGCGCTTGATGCATAACTTCTCCAAACTCCGGTTGCATCCTTTAGCTGTGCTCTTAGCACTGGGTCTGTCACCGAAGCAAACTGGAGAGAGCCCAATACCCTCTCCTGCTCGCGTCTTGATATCCTTTCGGAATCTAGAAGTCTCTTGACAGAACCCGCTATCTCCTTCCTTTTCTTCGCCGGGATGGAGAAACGGTGTGACAAAAGGTCCCAGTGGATTCCCAGCCACTGGTACTTTTGAGATGGAGAAAGTCGAGACTTTTTTCTGTTGATCTTGAAGCCTAGGTACTCTAGGAACTGGATCACTTGACTGAAAGCTTACAAGCATTCTGTCTCGGATGCTGCCCACACCAACCAGTCATCCAGGTAGGCTACTACCTGAATTCCCTTTAGGCGTAATTGTTTGAAAGCTACACTCGCAAGCTTCGTAAAAATCCTTGGGGCTATGTTTAGCCCGAATGGCATGGCTCCAAAGGCGTATAGTCTTCGTTATAGCCTGAACCCTAGGTAGGGGGAGAGTCGACGGCTGATTGGAATGTGCCAATAGGCGTCTGACAAGTCTATAGAGACGGAATATGCCCTCTTGGGCAGTAAGGTCCTTATGTGTTGCAGTGTTAGCATTTTGAATTTGCAATTCACTATGAACTGGTTGAGTGGCGACAAGTCCAGAATAACTCTGAGCTTTTCCGAGTCTTTCTTGGGAACACAAAACAGCCTCCCTTAGAAATTGATGGGCTTCACCCTTCGAATCACCTTTTTTCTCCAACAGTTCTTGAACGTACTCCTCCAGAACGGGGGTGGAGTGTTGGAAAAACCGAAGGCACGGGGTTGGAGTGCTGTACCAGCTCCAGCCCAGTCCATTCTTGAGTAGGCTGTGGGCCCAGGGATCGAAGGTCCACCGATCCCGAAATTTCAGAAGTCTCCCTCCTACCGGTATCATCTCACTTGGACTGCCATCCTGAGGTCTTGCCTCCCTGACCACGACCACCCCTGAATCCCCTTCCCTTTGAGGGGCGCCTAGACGAGCCTCTGGCTGCTCCTCTAGGCTTTGCTCGAAAGGAAGTAGACTGCCCTTCGAACGCTGGGGTGAATGCCGTGGACTGTGTCAACACGGCCTGGGGTACCCACTGAAAAGTGGTCGGGGTTTGTGCCACCATCTGGGGCACTGGAGGCAATGGCAATTGCAGTTGCTGTTGCTGTCTAACAGGCTTGGCTGGCCGAGACGGTAGCCTAGTCCTCATAGTCTTCCTCTTTGGTTGAGGACCCTCATCCGGGGAAGACTTTCTTTTGATAGCCAGGCCCCACTTCTGGAGAAGGTTTCTATTCTCCAAGGCGGCCTTATCAACGACTTCTTTGACCAAGTCGGTAGGGAAAAGGTCTTTTCCCCAAATGTTGGAGGAGATTAGTTTCCTTGGCTCGTGCCTCACCGTAGCCGAGGTGAACACGAACTCCCTACAAGCTCTCCTTGCCTTGACGAAGCCATAAAGGTCCTTCGTCACTGTGGCCAGATGAGTCTTGGCCACCACCATGAACATTTCATGGACCTTGGGGTCACTTGCCATCGTCTCAAGAGTAGTCTGAAGAGACATTGAGGCAGCCAGTCTTTCTTTTGTCTCGAACTCTCTTCGCAAAAGAAAGTCAGAAAGCTTAGGGAGGTCCTTGCCGAACTGACGTCCGGCAATATCAGCCTCCAACTTTCCAACTGAGATCGTAAGATGGACGTCCTTCCAGTCTTTGTGGTCCATAGGCAGGGCCAGCGACAAGGGTTTACACTCGTCCAGGGAGGGGCAAGACTTGCCGGCCTCGACTGCTTTTAGTACAGCCACAAACCCTTTCTGTAAAAAGGGGAAGGCTCTAGCAGGCGAAGACACAAGGGAAGGGAGCTTCTTGCTCAATGCAGCTACCTTTGAGTTAGAGAAGCCCCTCTCTTTCATCGAGGATGAAAGTAGAGCTTGAGCCTTAGCGTGGTCCATCACTATGAACTCCTTCGGCTCTGTCTCCTCCCTTGAAGCTGGTTCCTTCATCAGCCGGACATAACAGTCCGGATATGATGCCTTGCTGGGCCAGAATTCCACCTCCTCCAGGGGAACTGAGCCCAGCTTATCCGAGATGACGATCTTTCCAGTCGTCATCGGCATGTGCTCAGCATACCTCCATGGGTTAGCATCTGAGCACAAGGGAAGGTCTTTCACATTGAGATTTTTCTGGGGCCCATGTGATTCTGCAAGGCACTGCATCCGCAGTTCCATTGCAGCCGCCTTCTCCTGATTCTCCTTCTGCATTTGTTGGATCATTCCAACAATAGAAGAGAGGGCCTGTCCCGGCTCTACTGGGAGACCGGCCGATGTTGAGGGAATAGGCTCCGGAATCTGAACCGGAGTAGCAGACAGCTCGTCGACCTCTTCCTCTACAACGTCTGGGGCTTGAACTTCATCCTGGGCTTCTGCCAGAAGGTCTTCCTCCAGACGCTCGTCCACATAAGTCATCCTGTCATCTAACTGGATGTCTTGCATCGCGACCGCGACTTCAGCATCCACCTGGATCTGAACTTGGGGGATCTCCTCTTGAGGCTGGGGAATCACTGCATCAGCTGATGCCTTAGGGAAAAGATACGCCCTCATCTTCTGACTTGGAAGATAAGGGCCAGAGGTGTTCTTTTGGAAGCCCCTTACCCAGGTACGAAGCTTTCCCCTTGCTATATCCCTTGATTCCGCCGTCCTAGGGTAATCAAAGGCCTCAGTAATCAGGTTAGTGCACACAGTACATACCTGAGGGTCCCAATACCGGAGATCATCCTTGGAGACAGCGCATGCTGCGTGTCTACTACAAAACTCATGTCCGCAGAGGTTCTTGCTGCGGACGTTGCAGAAAACACTTCCGCACTTCGGAGGGTCCTTCTGTAAAGAGAAGAAATTTCCATGAGTATCAAGTGAACTATGTATCACTGGATAAGCATTGTATAGCATAACAATTCAGAAAGGAAAGACACACACTTGTGTTTCCCTCACTACCCAATGTTGCAGCCTTCCAGATAATAAAATCAAATGGTTAATCTCTCTAGAGTAACCAATGCAAAGTTTCCAGAGGAAACAGGTGGAGCTCACACCTAAGCAATGATTTTAAAATCCTGGATAATAGACAGGAAAGAACTCACTTTCCTATCTGTGAGGCAACAGCAAAGGACTGTGCAAGAAAACACAAAAGTGTTAGAACACACAGTGCTGTGCCAAAACCCATACCATAGTTTTCTTCTTACTGTATATGTTATACTGAAGAATACTAGTACAGTATAGGAGGATACGTGCCGGCCGGCACCTGCCGGCCAGCACACACCATAACTAGCTTTAAAGTATACTACTTAACAGCTATAAGGCGGCAGAACTCTGGTTCAAATGCATGTGCCGGCCGGCACATGCAGCCAATGTCGGCCGGCAATGGCTGCCGGCCGGCAAAGGTACAGGGCCGATGCCAGCCGGCAGCAAAAGAACCAGAGGACTACACCTGCCTGGCTGCCGGCCTCATAGGCCGGCAGCCGGGTCGGGTACAGCACTAGAAAAAAAATAGAATGGATGCCAGGATAAGAGTGTACAATACCTCCAAGCCTGGCAATCCGAAAGAGTGCATATAAGGAAGGGGAGAATCTAATTCAGGCTTCCTGACCAATGCCGTCTGGCTCTACAGGCAGGCATGGATGAGGGACCAAGGGAGGTCGGGCAGCACTCAAAATGTAAGACCCTTGCCGGCCGGCAGCTCTGCCGGCCGGAAAGGGGCTGAGTCAATTCCACATCCTAACCTATACTAGATCCAGATGTAGAACGACGTACAGTACTGTAATGGCTAGGCCAATACGGAGATAGAGGGGGAAGGGACAAAAAGGGTCCTACCAACCTTGCTTTAGTGACGGATCACCCGCAGCCAAGAAACTTATCTTAGCCTAAGGGAGATCCAAGGGGGGAGGCCAGCAATACTTGCCAGCTCCCAGAGCACCAAAGCAAGGAAGGTGTTGCTACTCCCAGGGAAAGAAACTTATCCTCCCCCGAGGACAGCAACAAGGACTAGTCTGGTAGATCACAAAACGGATTTTGAGCGAAGCGAAAAATCTATTTTTGGGTAAGATGGCCATGTCGTCCTGATGGAAGTTTCTTAAAGGTAGCTTCCTAGGGTATATTACAACTACGGCGATATTCCCACAGAATTTACCTTAAGGTACCCAGAATTCTAACTCCTGGAGCGAGTATCCCTAAAAAAGACCTTAGGGATATCGTAAATATCAGCGGACGTATTCTTGACACGCCACATAACAATCTATACCCCGAATAGAGTTTACACTTCGTAGGGGTCAAATGGCAAGAAAACGAAAACGATAAGAAAGGGGGGTGCCGTTCGTAAGGCATCTCTCCTCCCCGTTTCGTAAGCGTGCCCTGCGCCGCTCGCGGCGCCATCTGTATTCCTTGTAGCGATACACGAGGTGCTACAGATACTGTATGTAGGGAGGGGTCCTACAGCCTTTTTTTTTTTTTTTTTTTTTTTTTTTTTTTTTTTTTTTTTTTTTTTGAAAAGGGACAGGGCGGGTCCATCAGGACGACATGGTCATCTTACCCAAAAATAGATTTTTCGCTTCGCTCAAAATCCGTTTATTGCGCTCAAGCCATGTCGTCCTGATGGAAGTATACCAGAGCATTACTGTATCTGTGGGTTCTCAATACGTGCCGTACTCCTCAGAAATGTTTCTTAGTCAACTCGACTGAAAGACCTAAGATGTTACCGTTATACATCTTTTCACTAATCATAAACCATGAAAGCGCTTCCTGCCCCCTACAGGGAGGAGTCCTACTAGACTCTAGAAACGAACGAAGAGTACATATACCTATGTATGACTCACTCGCAAGCCGATACAATATAGTGGTCTCACTCTATATGAAGTAAAGCATAGTCCTTACGGAACTACTGCATCCAAGGGAAAAATCGACCAGCCCCCTGGTCGAAGTAGAATTGGACAAAAGGTTATATCTGCGTAGGATTAAACTTGCTGCCGCTACCGTCCTCTGAGAAGGATGGAGCCCTTTATGCTAAGGAAAGTATAAACCAGTGCAACAAGGCTTGCATTAAGGAACAGGCTATTATAGATATCCCCGATTAATATACATAGGCTGAATGCTCAATAATTGAAAGGAAATCAATATAGGTGAAGGAGACGCAAGGTTCCCGAGAACAAGTTTATTGATTAACAATAAATAGACATGGTTACCACAATTATATACATATGATAGGTGGATGACCAACAATTTGCACAAGTACTGTAGTACATGGATATATGGTTATCTGAATGAATAACAATCAGGTTACTTTTCACATACCAAGGTATCAAAGTTAAAAGTCCATGTTACTAGCCACTGACATTAGCGTCAGAAACGCTCGGCACACCTGTCTGTACTTGTGCTACAATCTCCATAACGCCGGAACAGTTATTGTGGGCTCCCAGAGCCTTCACTTCTAGTTATAGCAACGCATATAACTATACACTCACCCGAGAATCAAAGTCCCAATTAAATCCACTGTTCCTCGCAGAGTTAAACAACAGGGTTAACGACGCAACCAACTGCTACCAAAGACCTCTTTAGCTGCTCCACTTGCTTAGCATAGTGGCATAAGAATACACTGGAAGACTTCCAGCCAGTGTATGAACGAAGGTGTTCAAAATCCATAAAGTTAAAGAAGTTTAAGGATGAAGCAACTTTCCTCGGATCATGACCTACAGGTGAACTGTCAGGATCCGCTCTGCGAATAAAGTATGTAATTTTCGCCCTGAGTTGATTTAAAGATAAATTCGAGCCCGATGTTTCTCCTCTGAATAGTTGACCCCCATGGAAGTCTGAAGTTCTACGAAGAAAGACCTTTAGGCATTCTACAGGACATAGAGATGCATCTTCTTTCAGAGGGCAGATTCTCCAGGGACCCCACCTGTTGGTGGGCAACTCGTTCTTAGCAAGAAACGTAATGTCCGGAAACAGGTTCAGTTCTCCCCCATCCAGGAACTGAACCCGGCCCTCCTCTCTCGAGAGGGTTACAATCTCACTAACTCTGGCCCCAGATGCTAGGGCAAAAAGGAAGATCACTTTTTGAGTCAGATCCTTCAGTGCACACTCCTCATTATCCAGTAATGAGGCAAAATGAAGGACTTTGTCTAAAGACCATGAAATAGGCTTTGGAGGAGCTGAAGGTCTAAGCCTGGCACAGGCCTTCGGGATCTTGTTAAAAATCTCGTTAGCGAGGTCTACCTGGAAGGGATACAGAACGGGCCTTGTCAGAACCGACTTACATGTAGAAATCGTGTTAGCCGCCAGCCCCTGTCCGTGGAGGTGGATGAAGAAGGATAGGCAGAAATCCGTAGAGATCTCATGCGGATTCTTGTCTTTGACAAAGGCTACCCATTTTTTCCATGCTGATTCGTACTGCCTTCTAGTAGACTTGCACTTATATTCTTCCAGGAAGTCGATGCTATCTTTCGAAATTCCGAACCGCTTCTTCACCGCTAGGGAGAGGAAACCATGAGCTGCAGGGTCCGGGTTTTCTGTAATGAAGCGTAGACAGTCGACTTCTGGACTTGCTGGGACAGAACTAGGTCCGGGAGTGGTAGAAACTCTAGTCGTAGTTCCAGAGCTAGAGGGAACCATACACTGTTCGGCCACTTGTGGGCCACTATCGCTGCTACTCCCTTGAAGGATCTTAGTTTGTTGAGGACCCTCAACATCAGATTGTGAGGGGGAAACAGGTAGATCCTGGACCATCTGTTCCAATCGAGGGACATCGCATCTACTGCTTCCGCCAAGGGGTCCTCGTATGGGGACACATATCTCGGCAACTTCTTGTTGTCCTTCGTCGCGAAGAGGTCTATCTGCAGTTCTGGGACTTGACTCGAGATGAAGGAGAATGATCCTGCGTCTAGGGACCATTCCGACTTTATCGGTGTAACCCTGGATAGAGCGTCCGCGGTCACATTCCGGACTCCTTGAAGGTGAACTGCTGACAGGTGCCACTTCTTCTTCTCTGCCAGTCGGAATATGGCTAACATTACCTGGTTGAGAGGTGGAGATCTCGATCCCCGCCGATTCAGACATTTCACTACCACCTCGCTGTCCAGTACCAACCTTACATGGATCGAGTGACGTGGGGATACTTTCTTCAGGGTAAGAAGCACTGCCATAGCTTCTAGAAAGTTTATGTGAAAGGTCCCGAATAGCTTGGACCAGGTCCCTTGTACCTTTTTCCGATGGGAGTGACCTCCCCACCCTACCTTTGAGGCGTCTGTGTGAATTGTCACCGACGGGGGAGGTGGCTGAAGAGGTACTGACCTCTATAGACGACTGGCTTGAGACCACGGTCTGAGAAGAGAACGTAGCCGAAGTGGGACCGGTCTCTTCAAGTCCCTTCGCGCTTTTGATGCAAAGGTTTTCCAAACTCCCTCTGCATCCTTTAGCTGTGCTCTTAGCACTGGGTCTGTTACTGACGCGAACTGAAGAGAGCCCAGAACCCTCTCTTGTTCGCGTCTTGATATCCTCTCGGAAACTAGAAGTCTCTTGACAGACCCCGCTATCTCCTTCCTTTTCGACATTGGAATGGAAAAACGGTGTGACACTAGGTCCCAGTGAATTCCTAACCACTGGAACCTCTGAGCTGGAGAAAGACGAGACTTCTTTCTGTTGATCATGAAACCTAGATATTCCAGGAACTGAATCACCTGTAGGGAAGCTTGTAAGCATTCCGCTCTGGATGCTGCCCACACCAACCAATCGTCCAGGTAGGCTACTACCTGGAACCCTTTTAGGCGTAACTGTTTGAGCGCTGCGCTCGCAAGCTTCGTAAAGATCCTTGGAGCTATGTTTAGCCCGAAAGGCATCGCTCTGAAAGCGTAAAGTTTTTGTTGTAGCTTGAATCCTAGGTAGGGGGAGAGACGGCGACATATTGGAACGTGACAATTGGCGTCTGACAAGTCGATGGAGACGGTATATGCCCTCTTGGGCAGTAAGGCCCTTATGTGTTGTAATGTTAACATCGTGAACTTGTGGTTCACTATGAACTTGTTGAGTGGTGACAAGTCCAGAATGACTCTGAGTTTCCCCGAGTCTTTCTTGGGAACACAAAACAGCCTCCCTTGAAACCTGATGGACTTTACCCTCCGGATCACCTTTTTCTCCAACAGTTCTTGAATGTACTTCTCCAAAACGGGGGTGGAGTGTTGGAAAAATTGAGGGCACAGGGGCGGAGTACTGTACCAACTCCAACCCAGTCCATTTTTGAGCAGGCTGTGGGCCCAGGGATCGAAGGTCCAACGATTCCGAAAATACTGTAGTCTCCCTCCTACCGGCGACACTTCACTTTGACTGCTGCCCTGCAGTCTTGCCTCCTTGCCGCGACCACCTCTGAATCCTCTTCCCCTAGAGGGGCGTCTCGCCGAGCCTCTGGCTGCACCTCTGGGCTTTGCTCGAAACGTGGTCGATTGCCCTTCGAACACTGGATTGAATGCCGGGGATGCTGATGACACGGCCTGGGGTACCCATTGGAAGGTGGTCGGGGTCTGGGCTACCAACTGTGGCACCGGAGGCAAAGCTGGATGCTGCTGCTGCTGACGTTGCGGTCTGAAAGGTTTGGCTGGGCGGGAAGAAAACCTCGATTTCTTCGCCATTTCCTTCGGCTGGGGGCCTTCATCAGGGGAACACTTCCTCTTAAGGGACAGGCCCCACTTAAGGAGAAGATTTCGATTCTCAGTGGCTGCCTTGTCCACCACCTCCTTAACCACCTCATTGGGAAAGAGATCTTTACCCCAGATGCTGGATGAGATGAGTTTCTTGGGTTCACGCCTCACTGTGGCCGAGGCGAACACAAACTCCCTGCAAGCCCTCCTCGCTTTGACAAAGCTATAGAGGTCCTTTGTCACCGTGGCCAGATGGATCTTGGCCATTACCATGAACATTTCAGGCATCTTAGGGTCGCTAGCCATTGTCTCCATGTTTGTCTGGAGAGACATCGAGGCTGCCAGACGCTCCTTTGTCTCAAGTTCCCTCCGTAGGAGGAATTCAGACAACTTGGGAAGGTTTTCGCCAAACTGTTGACCTGCAATATCGGCGTCCAACTTCCCAACCGAGAAGGTGAGATGTACCTCCTTCCAGTCCTTGTTGTCCAACGGTAAGGCCAAAGAAAAGGGCTTGCATTCCTCCAGGGATGGGCATGGTTTGCCAGCTTTTATCGCCTTCAAAACGGCCGCGAACCCTTTCTGCAGAAAGGGGAAGGCCCTAGCCGGAGAAGATAAGAAGGAAGGGTGCTTCGTACTCAAAGCAGCAACTTTTGAGTTTGAGAAGCCCCTCTCCTTCAACGCAGACGTTAGTGCAGCTTGAGCCTTGGCGTGATCCAAGATGATCACCTCCTTCGGTTCCGTCTCCTCCTTCGAGGCCGGCTCCTTCTTCAGACGGACATAACAGTCCGGGTAGGCCCCTCTGCTGGGCCAAAATTCCACCTCCTCAAGGTGAACTGAACCCAGCTTCTCCGACATGACGATCTTCCCGACCGTCATCAGCATGTGCTCGGCATATCTCCACGGGTTGGCATCCGAGCTCACAGGAAGGTCCTTCACGTTGAGCTTCTTTGGAGGCCCACGTGACGCTGTAATCTTCTGCATCTGGAGCTCCATTGCAGCGGCCTTCTGACTATTCTCCTTCTGCATCTGTTGTATCATAACAACGATGGAAGAGAGAGCCTGTCCCAGCTCTGTTGGAAGAGCGGATGAAGTAGAGGGAATAGGTTCAGGGGCCTGAACCGGAACGTCTGATGGTACGGAATCCTCTTCCTCCACGGCAATCGGATCTTGATCCTCCTCCTCGCCCGCTGCGAGGAGGTCCTGTTCCGCACGGTCGGACAAGTCCGACATCTTGTCATCCAGCTGGATGTCCTGCATGGCATCCTCATCATCCTCCTCCACTGGGATCTGGACGAGAGGGATCTCCGGCCGAGGCTGGGGAACAACAGCGTCAGTAGAAGCCTTGGGAAAAAGGTACGCCCTCATCTTCTCATTAGGAAGATAAGGTCCAGTGGTGTTCTTCTGGAAACCCCTTACCCATATACGGAGCTTCTCCCTCGCTGCGTCCCTTGACTCCGCCGACCTAAGGGATTCAAAAGCCTCAGATATCAGGTTAGTACATACTAAACATACCTGCGGATCCCAGTAGCGGAGATCATACTTGGAGGCTGCACAAGCCGCGTGCCTCCTACACGAGACATGTCCGCAAAAGTTCTTGCTGCGGACATTGCAGAAGACGCTATCACACTTCGGATGCTCCTCCTGTAAAAGAAGAAAATTTCCATGAATATCAAGTGAATTTCAATTCACATGTATATATGAGCATGTACAAAGAATAAGGGAAAGACACATACTTGTGAATCCCACACAATCACCTGTGGAAGCCCACCAGCCATTAAAATCAAATGGTTAGTCTTTGCTAGAATAACCAGAGATCATATTTCCCGAGGGAAATTAGGTGTAGCTCACACCTAAGGTAAGATTTTAACATTCTGGCTAAAGATGAAAAGAATTATCTTTTCATCCCTGTAAGGCAACCCCAAGTGACTGTACAAGGCAACACAAGTAAGTTAGAAAAGACAGTGTTGTAACCTACTATATCATGGTCTCCCCTGGCAAAATACACTATACAGGGAAGAACTGATACAGTACATGAGGGTGGTGTGCCGGCCGGCTCTTGCCGGTCAGTAACCCCCCCCCCCCTTTTTTTCCAAAGGAAGGTCTCAAGTATGCAACTTAAGATCACCCAGATGGGGGAGAACTCCAGCTCCTATGCCTGAACCGGCCGGCAGTGGTTGCTGGTCCGTAGCTACCCGGGTGGCACCCAGCTGCTGGCCATCACTCTTAGTGGCCAGCAGACCGAGCGATGTAGCAGGCCGGCCGGCAGCGGTGAGCAAACCCTGCCGGCTGGCATCCACACCAGGTAGCGCCCGGCTGCTGGCCGCCACTCACTGCGGCCTGCAGGTGAGCAAGGAGACCAGCCAGCAAAGGCATATAACCACCGCCGACCGACAGCAGGAGAACTAGAGAACACCCCCTACCCGGCAGGGACAACACATAAGTAGACAACAGAATGGGTGCCGGGCTAAGAGGCTAAATACCTCCGCGCCCGACCCCCGAAAGAGTGCCGAGAGGAAGGGGAGACACTAAGTCAGGCTTCCTAACCACTGCTTACTGAATCTACAGACGGCAGCGGTTGAGGGACCAAGGAAGGACCGGGCAGCACTCAAGGGATAGGGCCTCTGCCGGTCGGCACACTCTGCCGGCCGACAGGGGACCATGTCAGCTCCCCATCCTAACCTAGGCTAGGTACGGATGCGGACAACTGACACAAAGGAAACGGAAAAACAGAAGGGAAGGACAGAGGGTCCTGTCCAACCTTGCCTTGGTTAAAGATCATCCCCAACTAAGAAAGCCCATCTCAGCCAGGGAAAATCCAGGAAGGGAGGCCGGCACTACTGGCTGCCTCCCTAAAACCAAGGGAAGGAAGGAATTGCTATTCCAGAAAGGGAACATATCCCGAACCCGGAACAGCAAAGAGGACAAGTCTGAGGGGTCACCGAGTGAAGAGATCATAACTACAGAAACCCTCCAAGGCGAGCCAAGGAGGATAAACCTCCTATGCCCGTGTCAGGCAGCAAGGGAGACTCTGCCACACGCTAGACCAACACAGACTCAGACTAATACACTGCTGTACTGTCCCTCTCTGAACCAAACCAGTTGGAGCAAGAAGGTACAGTGCCACTCCAGCATAGTTATATTTGAAAATTAATTCAAACAAACCAATAGAGTTAAGCCTAAGGCTTAAGCAGAGGGAAAGGGTTTCCCCCTTCCCCGCAGAGATGGGAGCAAACGGGGAAACAGACAATATTTTAATAGCCTAAGACAACCTAGCCTAGGCACTAAGAGAATCGATTACCTATATCACCGAAACTCACTCCAATACTATCTTGGAAAATACTCGAAAAAAGCTTATATGTATAACGTTGCCTAACGCTTTAAACAGTATAAAATCACAGTTGGAAGACTAATTATCATGCAGGAAGTACAAGGGCCAACAACTAGGCTACGAAGACTAGTGTCGGTCAGCCTAGGCAAATCCTTCGCCAGGCGCTATACTATAGCATCATAACAGAGTTCCTAAATAAGCTAAGCAGCTAATTATTAAAGCGAAAGGGGCTTGGAACGTCGCTCTTGCTAACCAAATAAATCCTATTCTTATCGTTTTCGTTTTCTTGCCATTTGACCCCTACGAAGTGTTAACTCTATTCGGGGTATAGATGGCTATGTGGCGTGTCAAGAATACGTCCGCTGATATTTACGATATCCCTAAGGTCTTTTATAGGGATACTCTCTCCAGGAGTTAGAATTCTGGGTACCTTAAGGTAAATTCTCTTGGAATATCGCCGTAGTTGTAATATACCCTAGGAAGCTACCTTTAAGGAACTTCCATCAGGACGACATGGCTTGAGCCCGAAAAAGAAGGAATCATATCCACAGAAACCTTCGGTAGTGACCTAAGGAGGCTAAGCCACCTTGTCTGTGTCAAGCCAGCGAGGGAGACTCTACCCCAAGCCAGACAAACACAGACTCAGACTAAAAAACTCTGTTGTTCTGTTCCTCTTTGAACCAGACTTACTGGAACAGGAAGGTACAGTAACACCCCAGTATAGTTTTATGGAAAATTATTTCGGAAAAAACCACTTAGGGATAAGCCCAAGGCTTAAACAGAGGGAAAGGGATTGCATACCTTCTCCGAAGGAAAGAAAGCAACCGGGGAGTATGAGAAAGTATACTAAGGCTCCATAAGCAACTTAGCCTAGGCACCAAGAGAATCGATTACCTAAATCACCGAAACCCACTCGTATACTATCTTGGAAATATTCCACACAATCTTAAATGTATAAAACATACCCTAAAGCTTCAATAAAATTTTAATACACTCGGAAAACCCAAATTCATGCATGAAGTACTAGGACCAAACGACTAGGCTACATGGCCTAGTGTAGGCCAGAATGGCGAATACTTTGCCAAAATAATACTAAGCACGAAAAAAATCCTATGTAATGCTAAATAGCTAAAATTTATTAAAGCAAAACAACCGGGAATGTCGCTCTGACTAACTAACGGATTTTGAGCGAAGCGAAAAATCTATTTTTGGGTGAGATAGCCATGGCGTCCTGATGGAAGGTTCCTTTTTGGTAGCTTCCTTGGGTATAAGACTACTAAGATATTCCCAGAGAATTTAACCACAGGTTATCACAGAATTCTAACTTCTGGAGCGAGTATCTCAAAGGTTTCCCTTTAAGACATCGTAATACAACAGGGGACGCGCATGTCTGAACGCGCCACATAGCTATCTTCACCCCGAACAGAGTTAATGCTTCGGTGTGTAAGGACTGAGAATAGCTGGGAGCCGTTCCACAGCTAATCTCACTCGTGGCTACTACTGATACTCGAGACGTAAACAAACGGACGCCATTGGTCTAATGACGTCACGCCCGTCTTCATCCTGAAGCCAGTTGCTGCCCATCACCAAGATACAGTAGCACAGGGTGGGAACAAAACTGGACGAAGTAGTAGGGAGGTTCCATCAGGACGCCATGGCTATCTCACCCAAAAATAGATTTTTCGCTTCGCTCAAAATCCGTTTTTTGGGCTCAAGCCATGGCGTCCTGATGGAAGAGTACCAGAGAATCAATGTATCGTGGTAGATTTTCCCCCAGTATTAAGTGCCTAGGCATTGACAAAACAGCAAAGTAATCTTAGATAAAGAACCATAGGGACGAAGTATCCTGCCCCCCTTGGCAGTGAAGTTCCCATGGGCTATGCCGACGTCAAAGTGGTATTGAAGGGCTATTCATCCTGAGAGAAGAACTTGAAAAACTTAGAGATGAAGCGGAATGTTTGGTATTTGTATAGGAACATTCTGAAATTAGACCAGTGGTGGTTGGACACTGTGTATAGAGTTCATCTCTTGGTTATCAGAAGTAAGTATTCGTGTAGGAACCTTACTTAGTCAGGGTGAATATAATTTAGGATTAAACATCTTAAATTCTTCATAACCATAAGAAAGGAGGAATAAATAAAACTATGACAGGTATGTATTTCATAGTAAGTAGGAGCTGATAGAGACGCACAAGTAATAAAATAGAAATTTTATTTCACAATGCAGAAATTAAATAATTTACAGCAAAAAGTAAAGTTCATTTACAGTAATAATAATGTACATAGAAATAAAGGCTTGCTCTTGAATCTGAAAAGGAATTTCAGGATATTAGTAGGTACTCGTTCTCGAGGAACGCAAGTCTTTAAATAAAACACATCATGCTCAAGGCATGCGGCACTTGTGTGACACTATGACATTTCACCTGGGATAAGAACAGTTATAAAAGCACTAAGTGTTTTTCGACATCACTATGAATCGCTCGAGGGTCAACATAGGCACCCGAAGAGTTAGAGTCCCAAGTAACTCACTGTTCTACGCAGAGTTAGGTGCAGGTTTCATAACACTACCTGCGGCTACCACAAAATGTTTGACTTCGTGCACTTGTTTCGCATAGTGTTTAAAGAAAACTCGCGAGGACTTCCAGCCCGTGAAGTTTTTAAGGCTTTCAAAGTCCATGCTCTGAAAGAAATTCAGAGAAGATGCCACTTTTCTAGGATCATGACCAGCGGGTGTACTGTTCGGATCCGCTCTGCGAATGAAGTAGGTGATTTTCGCTCTTAATTGTTTCAGTGACAGGTCGCTGCCCGATGTTTCTCCTTTGAAGAGTTGGCCTCCACCAAAGTTCGAAGTTCTGCGAAGATAGACCTTGAGGCTCTCTACTGGACATAGAGAGACATCCTCCTTCAGGGGGCATATTCTCCAAGGGCCCCATCTTTTGGTGGGTAATTCATTTTTAGCGAGAAACGTCGGATCAGGGGAGAGGGTCACTTCTCCTGAATCGGTAAACAGGATGTGTCCTTCTTCTCTTGATAATGCCACTATTTCGCTGACTCGAGCTCCCGAAGCGAGAGCAAATAAAAATATAACTTTCTGAGTCAGATCCTTGAGGGGGCATGAATCGTTGTCCAAGTTGGAGGCGAAATGGAGTACCTTGTCTAGTGACCAGGAGATCGGTTTCGGTGGGGGTGCTGGACGTAGGCGAGCACATGCTTTTGGTAGTTTGTTGAAGATGTCGTTGGACAGATCAATTTGGAAAGCATATAGAATTGGTCTAGTCAAGGCCGATTTGCAGGTTGAAATCGTATTGGCTGCTAATCCTTGTCCATGAAGGTGAATAAAGAAGGACATACAGAAATCAATCGTGATTTCTTTAGGATTTTTTGTCTTGACAAAGGAGACCCATTTCCTCCAGGATAATTCATATTGCCGTCTCGTGGATTCGGTCTTGTATTCCTCTAGGAAGTCTAGACTTTTCTTCGAGATCCCAAACCTCTTCTTTGCGGCAAGGGAGAGAAAATCATGAGATGAAGGTCCTTGATTTTCGATGATGAAGCGAAGACAGTCGACTTCTGTACTTGTTGAGAGAGAACTGGGCCCGGGAGAGGGATCAGCTTGGGCTGCAGCTCCAGGACCAGGGGGTACCAGTTGCTCCGGGGCCACTTGGGAGCCACTAGGGCCGCTGTCCCTTTGAAGGTTCTCAGTTTGGAGAGGACTTTCAACAGAAGGTTGGTGGGAGGGAACAGGTAGATCTTGGACCATCTGTTCCAGTCCAGTGACATGGCGTCCACTGCTTCTGCTTTGGGGTCCTCGTACGGGGCTACGTACAGAGGAAGTTGATTGTTGTCGCTCGTTGCAAAGAGATCTATCTGAAGTTCTGGGACTTGGTGAGAGATGAAGGAGAACGATCTTGCGTCTAGAGACCATTCCGACTCTATCGGGTTTGTCCGAGATAGAGCATCCGCTGTCACATTGCGGAATCCTTGTAGGTGAACTGCAGACAGGTGCCACTTCTTCTTCTCTGCCAGACAGAAGATTGGGAGAAGCACCTGATTTATCTGGGGCGATCTTGAGCCTTGGCGATTGAGACAACGAACTACCACCGAGTTGTCTAGGGTTAGACGGATGTGGATCGAGGGCGGCGGGGATAACTTCTTCAGTGTTAGAAGGACCGCCATGGCCTCCAAGATGTTTATGTGGAACGTCTTGAATAGTGGAGACCAGGTACCTTGAACCTGTTTCTGGTGGGAGTGACCTCCCCAACCTTCCAGTGAGGCATCCGTGTGGATGTTGAGTGATGGAGGAGGGTGTTGGAGAGGAATGGACCTTTTCAGGGCCTTTTCTTCCGACCACGGCTTTAGGAGGCGTCGCAGTCTGTTTGGAAGCCGTCTCTTGAGGTCTCTTCGAGCGATGGATGCCGAGCGTCTCCAGACTCCCGCGGCATCCTTTAGCTGTGCACGAAGCACTGGATTTGTCACTGAGGCGAATTGTAGAGAGCCTAGAACTCGTTCCTGCTGTCGTCTTGAAATGCGTTTGGATTTCAGTAGTCGCTTGACAGACCTTGCTATTTCCTTCCTTTTCTTCTGGGGGATGGAAAGGCGGTGTGACTGAAGATTCCAGTGGATTCCCAACCACTGAAACTTCTGAGCTGGAGAGAGGCGAGATTTTTTCTCGTTGATCTTGAATCCCAGGTGTTCTAGGTACTGGGTAACTTCGTTGCAAGACTTTGCACACTCTTCGGGCGATGGAGCCCAGACTAGCCAGTCGTCGAGGTAGGCCATCACCTGGACGTTTCTTAGGCGGAGTTGTTGTACTATGGCATCCGCCAGTTTTGTGAAGATCCGAGGGGCCACGTTGAGGCCGAAGGGCATGGCCCGGAAGGCGTAGCTTTTCCTTTGGAGTCGAAATCCTAGGTAGGAGGAAGCGTGATGGTTCATTGGAACGTGCCAGTAGGCATCCGCCAGGTCTATAGAGACCGTATAGGAACCTTGAGGCAGAAGGGTCCTTATTTGTTGAAGCGTCAGCATCTTGAATTTGTTGTTCGCTATGAACTTGTTGAGGGGGGATAAGTCCAGAATGACTCTGAGTTTGTCTGAGTCCTTCTTGGGAACACAAAACAGTCTCCCTTGGAACCTGGTGGACTTTACCTTCCTTATCACCTTCTTGTTCAAGAGGTCTAGAACATATTCTTCCAGAAGGGGGGTTGATTGTTGGAAGAATTGCTGGAAGATTGGGGGTGGTTGAGTCCAACTCCAGCCTAGACCCTTCTTGACGATGCTGTGTGCCCAGGGATCGAAGGTCCAACGATCCTGGAATTGGCGGAGTCTTCCTCCCACCGGAAGCACTTCATTGCTTCTGGTGTCCCGAGGACTTGCTGCCTCGGCCGCTAGCTCCCTTTCCTCCTCTACCTCTGGAGGGACGGCGAGATGCGTCTTTGCTTGCACCCCTGAATGAGCCTCTACCTTTGGCATGAAAGGTAGTTGATTGTTGCTCAAAGGCAGGGGTGAAGACCGGTGACTGTGACAACACCGGTTGGGGGACCAATTGAAAGGTCTGTTGTGGTTGGGCAACCACTTGGGAGGTAGCGGGTCCCGGAAACTGACGTCTTTGCTGACGTTGCTGGGGTTTTGACTTTTGGGGTTTCCTCTTAGGCTGAGGTCCGTCGTCCTGAGAGGGTTTCCTTTTCCTGGACATGCCCCACTTGTGGAGAAGGTTCCTATTCTCCGTGGCGGCTCTGTCAGTGATTTCCTTCACAAGGTCAGAAGGAAAAAGGTGCTTTCCCCAGATGTTGGAGGAAATCAGCCTCCGGGGTTCGTGTTTCACGGTGGCACCGGCGAACACGAATTCACGACAGGCTCTTCGAGCCTTCATGAAGTGGTACAAGTCCTTCATTACAGTCAGTAAGTGGGATTTGGAGAGTACCATGTAGTGGTCTGGTACTCTAGTGTCACAGGCCATAACTTCAAGTTGGACTTGATGAGAAAGAGATGCCGCAAGCCTCTCCTTCGTGTCTTGTTCCCGACGAAGGAGGTGATCGTTGAGCTTAGGGAGGTCTTCATTAAACTGACGTCCGGCGACGTCAGGATCGAGCCTTCCCACGACGAAAGTATGTTGAACATCTTTCCAGTGTCGAGCGTCAGGGGGGGTCACGATGGAGAAGGGTCTGCACTCCTCCAGTGCAGGGCAGGGTTTCCCTTCGTCCGCCGCTTTAAGGCATGCAGCTAAGGCCTTTTCCAAGAATGGAAGAACCGCAGTTTCAGGTGCAACGTAAGTAGGGTGCTTCTTGCTCAATGCCGTAAGCTTAGAGCAGGTAAAGCCTCTACTCTTGAATGCGGAGGCTAGCATAGCCTGGGCCTTTGCGAGATCGAACACTATCTCTTCCTTAGGTTCGGTCTCTTCCTTCGAGGCAGGTTCGGAACGAAGCCGGACGTAACAGTCCGGGTAGGCCTCAAAGCTTGGGAAGAACTCCACATATTCCAAAGGGACCGTGCCGATCTTATCACTGACAAAGATCCTGCCGGTCGCAATAACCATATGCTCTGCATACCTCCACGGGTTGGCATGAGAGCAAGCGGGGAGATCCTTGACCGAAATCTTCTTCGGTTCTCTGGATCCTATCATCGACCTGATGGACTCCTGGTTCTCCTTCAGCCTGTCGTCCATGACGGCTCTAATCAGTCGGATCAATTCTTGAGTGGAAGAAGAAGGATCCGGAGTCGAGGAGGTAGACGGAATAGACATTTCCGTCGGTGTAGGAGTAGGAGGGGGGATGGACGGGGGAGCGACCTCTTGCTCCGACTCGGTGTATTCCACCTTGTCTTCGTCATCTTCGGCTCCTTGAGCCATAAGCGTTTTCTCCGTGTCTTCCGAGACATCCGAAATCTGTTCGTCATCTTCGGAATCCAAACGACACTCGTGCATGGACTGAGCCATGACTACATCAGGTTCCACCGTAATTTGGACAGTGGGGATCACGTCTTTGGGTACCACTGAGTCAGGGGAGGCCTTAGGGAACAATAGTGACCTCAGTTCTTCGGTGGCCAGGTACGGTCCGGTAGCATTTTTCTGGAAGCCACGCACCCACTTGCGCAGCTTTTCACGAGAAATGTCTCTAATCTCCGCTGAGGGAGGATTATGGAAGGCCTCAACTAGGTGAGCCTGACAGACCGTACAATCCAGTGGATTCCAAAACTTCAAATCCCCTTTCTTGTCTGCACAAGGGGCGTGAGTCCTGCAAGCCGTATGCCCGTAAAACTGCGGGCGTTTCACAGCGCAGAAGGCGAAATCACACTTCATCTGCTCCTCCTGTGGAAGAAAGAGAAAATGAGTATGGGGGAGTCATAAGAATGGCTCTTAACTAAGTTAATATTAATTATTAATTTTAACTTAATGAAGGTGTGATGCATAGAGAATGAAAATAGTAAAGGAGAACATGCTCCATGCATCTCGCCCGGCTGGTTACCATAAGCTTGGTCCCTGGATAATCCGAGTGACCGAGGGCACCGGATATAATTCCTTAGAACTCCAAGTATTTTGGAATTCCATGGAAAAATCCAAGGACAAGATTGGGACCGAATTCATTCGGTTCCCAGTTAAGGGCCAGAAGGCCTCATTTAAAAAGGTAACTGCTTCTGGCAACCAGCCGTGCTAAGATGTACATAGCATGCTGGAATTAGAAGAATGCAAAGAGACAGCATGATCACTAATAGAGCAGTACTAGGTACTGATCTTAATAGCAGAAACAGCTTATCTGTTTGCGATATAGGGCTATCATTGTCTTATGATAGCTACAGGAAGGGGGTGCAAGTATTCTTGACGCCTCCGGGGCATCCGGCAAGCCGCCGGCATGCCGGAGCTCGCTCCAGCATAGATTCTGGCATTAGGACAGACAATGTTCAAAGTCAGTCAAATACCAGGATGGCGGCCGCCGGCACAACGGCGGCACGCCGGCAGGGAGCGGCGGCTCCGGCAGTCGGAGGATGCCAGAGTGGTGACTGGGATAAGGATGGTTAAGGCTGTACCGGGTTGCCGGCAGTATATGCCGGAACTCCGGCGGCCGACCGGCAAGCGGACGACAAGCAAGGAGGAGGAGAGCTGCCGGTAGTAGCCGGCGGCAGCCGGCGGTCCCTCGGTACACGGGGGGCTGGCGGCAAGGTTAGGAAGAGTCACCAAGTAGGAGGCAGGTATTGCCGACAGTAGAGGCGGCAAGAGACCGGCACCCGGATAGGGAGAGAGACAGGGGGGAGGGGGGAAGGGATGTAGGAAGTACCATCAGGATTCCAGACATCCCTCCCCCTCCCTGAGAGGGTGTACCCATGATAGAGGCAGGCTCTAACATCCATGAGCAGGGGTCACTAGGGACCGGGAGCAAGGTAGCCCAAGGGAGGGCTAGGGAACACCCAAAAAAGGGGGGGGGGACTCCCATATGCAGAACTATACTAGTAACTAACCTTATAGGACACTATGAAGGTATATGTACCAGAGCGGACTGCACAAGGAAGCTCGGGTAGCCCTACTATTCCACCCTAAGGAGGAGTTGTAGGACAGGGGACAGATGGGTATAAACTAACCTAAGCATAGGCTAGGCTATACAAGAGATAGGTGGGGAGGGAGAAGAGAGAAGTCTTCCCAGGAAGGGTTTCTGTACCAGAGCGGCCACTAGGGAAAGGGAGGACACTCCCTAACCTAAGATCAGGCAGATCAGCTAAAACGGTGCAAGAGTACAGTTTCAGCATGGAACAGAGAAACCTTCCTAACCTAACCTAGAGCAGGGCTAAGAGTCCTGAACTAGGAAAGGAAGAAGACATATCGCTATCGCAGGAAAGTCATAGACTATCCTAGCCATAGAGGTAGGGCTAGCCTAACCTCACTCTCGGACGCAACCCTAAAGGGGGTTCATTCCTTTAGGGAGGACAGAGAGGCGATATATACTCTATTAGACAATTAATCCCTTTACTCAGAAAAGGAATCAAGGCTAAATAGAGGGAATGCCAAGGCAGGGGATGAAGGAAGCATATAGGGGTCCTATCATAGGTTAGTCACTGACTAGCCTATCCCCTATATGGTCCCTGAAGGCGAAAACATTTGCATCACTGTCAAAAGTATTGTAAAATAATGCCACTATCTTCATAACTTAGTCTAGGATCACTAATAAATCATGCATGAACACTTGTATGTAGGCTCCTGGCCTGGGGGCTATAGTAGCCGACTGGTATGAGGTCAATCGATGACCGATAAAAAGCGTCTAAACACGATATAAAAGTTCCTAGCTATGAAGACTAAATAAACTAATGTAATCGATTAGTATATAAGGCCGGAAACGTTGTTGTGGCTAACTAAATAAGACATGCATAACAACAACGACGCCATAAAATGGCGGGTCCGGTAGAGGCACAGCTCTGCCACAAAACAGTAATTATCTCGAAAAGTAATATTTACTTTACGGCCAGAGCTTAATTAAACAATACTGGAACCTTGTACTCAACTTTCCAGAAGAAGGCGAGGCTGAAGGTAACGACATAGCGAAGATGCAAAACGATAAAGTTAACACAGGGAAAATCTGTCTAAGTAGGGCAGCTACTAAACAAAGGATGGAGACGGGCGTGACGTCATTAGAGCAATGGCGTCCGTTTGTTTACGTCTCGAGTATCAGTAGTAGCCACGAGTGAGATTAGCTGTGGAACGGCTCCCAGCTATTCTCAGTCCTTACACACCGAAGCATTAACTCTGTTCGGGGTGAAGATAGCTATGTGGCGCGTTCAGACATGCGCGTCCCCTGTTGTATTACGATGTCTGAAAGGGAAACCTTTGAGATACTCGCTCCAGAAGTTAGAATTCTGTGATAACCTGTGGTTAAATTCTCTGGGAATATCTTAGTAGTCTTATACCCAAGGAAGCTACCAAAAAGGAACCTTCCATCAGGACGCCATGGCTTGAGCCCAAAAAAACTTATACCTAGCAAGCGACAGCGTCCATGACGCCTCCGGTAGGCTACGGCTCTTGTAACAAAGATTAATCCTATTAATCACTCAAAAATTTACCAAGAGCCTACATTTATACATAAAAGACATGGTACTCAACTTATCAGAGGCCGACGAAGACGGAGAAGCCATGAAAAGCAGAAGAAATCCAAGATTTGCGAGAAACACAGGAAAAAACACCGAGTTGTTAAGCTACGCAAAAAAGGAATACAGATGGCGCCAGGATTGGCACCAGGCACGCTTACGAATCGGGAGATAGGGAGCCTTGGGAGCGGCTCCCCCTTTTTCTTTCCCGAATTCGTTTCTTGCCAATTGCTCCCTGCGAGACGAATCTCTGTTCGGGATGCAGATTGCCATGTGGCGTGTCAAGAATACGTCCTCTGATATGTCGCGATATCCCTTTCACGAGGGAGACTCGCTCCAGGAGTTAGAATTCTGGTACCTTAAGGTAAATTCTCTGGGAATATCGCCGTATTTGTAATATACCCTAGGAAGCTACCCTATATGAACTTCCATCAGGACGACATGGCTTGAGCCCAAAAATATATATATATATATTTTTGGGTTCAAGCCATGTCGTCCTGATGGAAGTTCCTTAAAGGTAGCTTCCTAGGGTATATTACAACTACGGCGATATTCCCAGAGAATTTACCTGAAGGTACCCAGAATTCTAACTCCTGGAGCGAGTATCCCTAAAAAAGACCTTAGGGATATCGTAAATATCAGCGGACGTATTCTTGACACGCCTCATAGCAATCTATACCCCCAATAGAGTTAACACTTCGTAGGGGTCAAATGGCAAGAAAACGAAAACGATAAGAAAGGGGGGAGCCGTTCATAAGGCATCTCTCCTCCCCGTTTCGTAAGCGTGCGCTGCGCCGCTCACGGCGCCATCTGTATTCCTTTTTGCATAGCTATACGACTCGGTGTTTTTCCCTGTGTTACTACCAAAATCTTGGATTTACTCGCTTATTATGCTTTCTCCAACTTCCTCTGCCTCGGATAAGTTGAGTACTATTTCTGTTATGTATAAATGTAAGCTCTTGTTTAAAATTAAAGTAATTAAAAGAGTTATCTTTGATACAAGAGCTGTTGCCTGCTGGAGGCGTCATGGACGCTGTCGCTCGCTAGAATAGGATTTATTTGTTAGCAAGAGCGACGTTCCCAGCCCCTTGCGCTTTAATAATTAGCTGCTTAGCTTAATTAGGAATTCTGTTATGATGCGATAGTAGTGTGCCTGGCGAAAGTTTTGCCTAGGCTGACCAACACTAGTCTTCGTAGCCTAGTTGTTGGCCCTTGTACTTCCTGCATGATAATTAGTCTTCCAAGTGTGATTTTATATTGCTTAAAGCGTTAGGCAACGTCATACATAATTGCTCTTTTTCGAGTATTTTCCAAGATAGTATTGGAGTGAGTTTCGGTGATTTAGGTAATCGATTCTCTTAGTGCCTAGGCTAGGTTGTCTTAGGTCATTATAATATTATCTGTTTCCCCGTTTGCTCCCTTCTCTTCGGGGAAGGGGCAAACCCTTTCCCTCTGTTTAAGCCTTAGGCCTAACTCTAGTGGTTTGTTTGAATTAATTTTCAAATATAACTATGCTGGAGTAGTACTGTACCTTCCTGCTCCAACTGACTTGGTTCAGAGGGGGACAGTACAGCAGTGTATTAGTCTGAGTCCGTGTTGGTCTAGCGTGGGGCAGAGTCTCCCTTGCTGCCTGACACGGGCATAGGAGGTTTATCCTCCTTGGATCACCTTGTTGGGTTCCTGTAGTTGATCCCTTCGCTCGGTGACCCCTCAGACTTGTCCTTTTTGCCGTTCCGGGTTCGGGATATGTTCCCTTTCCGGAATAGCAATTCCTTCCTTGCCTTGGTTTTAGGGAGGCAGCCAGTAGTGCCAGCCTCCCTCCCGGGATTTCTCTGGCTGAGATGAGCTTTCTTAGTTGGGAATGATCCTTAACCAAGGCAAGGTTGGACAGGACCCTCTGTCCTTCCCTTCTATTTTTCCGTTTCCTTTGTGTCAGTTGTCCGCATCCGTACCTAGCCTAGGTTAGGATGGGGAACTGACGTGGTCCCCTGTTGGCCGGCAGAGTGTGCCGACCGGCAGAGACCCTTTCTTTTGAGTGCTGCCCGGTCCTCTCTTGGTCCCTCAACCGCTGCCGTCTGTAGATTCAGTAAGCAGTGGTTAGGAAGCCTGACTTAGTGTCTCCCCTTCCTCTCGGCACTCTTTCGGGTGCCGGGCGCAGAGGTTCATAGCCTCTTAGCCCGGCACTCATTCTGTTGTACTCTTATGTGTTGTCCTTGCCGTCTGCCGGCCTAGGGGCCGGCAGTCGGTGGGGGGGTGTTCTCTAGTTCTCTTGCTGTCGGTCGGCGGTGGTTATATGCCTTTGCCGGCCGGTCTCTTGCTCTTCTGCCGGCCACTATGAGTGGCGGCCGGCAGCCGAGCGCTACCTGGTGTGGATGCCAGCCGGCGGGGTTTGCTTACCGCTGCCGGCCGGCCTACTACACTGCTCGGTTAGCCGGCCACTAAGAGTGATGGCCGGCAACACGGTGCTACCCGGGTGGCTACGGACCGGCAACCACTGCCGGCCAGTTCAAGCATGGGAACTGGAGTTCTCCCCAATAGGGGTGATCTGAAGTTGTATACTTGAGACCTACCTTTGAAAAAAAAAAAAAAAAAAAAAAAAAAAAAAAAAAAAAAAAGGGGGGGTACTGATTGGCAAGAGCCGGCCGGCACACCACCCTCATGTACTGTATCAGTTCTTTCTTGGGTGGTGTATTCTACCAAGGGAGACCATGATATAGTAGGTTACAACACTGTTTTTTCTAACTTACTTGTGTTGCTCTGTGCAATCACTTGGTGTCGCCTTACAAGGATTAAAAGAAAATTCTTTTCATCTCTGGCCAGAATGGTAAACTCTTACCTTAGGTGTGAGCTACACCTAATTTCCCTCGGGAAATATGATCTCTGGTTATTTTAGTAAAGACTAACTACGTGATTTTATGGCTGGTGGGCTTCTACAGGTGATTGTGTGGGTTTCACAAGTAGGTGTCTTTCCCTTTTTCTTTGTGAATGCGCATATTTACATGTGAATTGAAATTCACTTGATATTCATGGAAATTTTCTTCTTTTACAGGAGGAGCATCCAAAATTAGATAGTGTCTTCTGCAATGTCCGCAGCAAGAACTTTTGCGGACATGTCTCATGTAGGAGGCACGCGGCTTGCGCAGCCTCCAATGATGATCATCGCTACTGGGATCCGCAGGTATGTGCAGTATGTACTAACCTGCTATCAGAGGCTTTTGAATCCCCTAGGTCGGCGGAGTCAAGGGATGCAGCGAGGGAGAAGCTCCGTTTATGGGTAAGGGGTTTCCAGAAGAACACCACTGGACCTTATCTTCCTAATGAGAAGATGAGGGCATACCTTTTTCCCAAGGCTTCTACTGACGCTGTTGTTCCCCAGCCTCGGCCGGAGATCCCTCTCGTCCAGATCCCAGTGGAGGAGGATGTTGCGGATGCCATGCAGGACATCCAGCTGGATGACAAGATGTCTGACTTGTCCGACCGTGCGGAACAGGACCTCCTCGCAGAGGGTGAGGAGGAGGATCAAGATCCGATTGCCGTGGAGGAAGAGGTTCCCGTACCTTCAGACGTTCCGGTTCAGGCCCCTGAACCTATCCCCTCTACTTCGTGAGCTCTTCCAGCAGAGCTGGGACAGGCTCTCTCTTCCATCGTTGGTATGATACAACAGATGCAGAGGGAGAATAATCAGAAGGCCGCTGCAATGGAGCTCCAGATGCAGAAGATCACAGCATCAAGTGGACCTCCAAAGAAGCTCAACGTGAAGGACTTTCCTCTGTGCTCGGATGCCAACCCGTGGAGATATGCCGAGCACATGCCGATCACGGTCGGGAAGATCGTCATGTCGGAGAAACTGGGCTCAGTTCCCCTTGAGGAGGTGGAATTCTGGCCCAGTAGAGGGGCCTACCCGGACTGTTATGTTCGTCTGAAGAAGGAGCCGGTCTCGAAGGAGGAGACGGAACCGAAGGAGGTGATCATCCTGGATCACTCCAAGGCTCAAGCTGCCTTAACATCTGCATTGAAGGAGAGGGGGTTCTCAAACTCTAAAGTTGCTGCTTTGAGTAAGAAGCACCCCTCCTTCGTATCCTCCCCGGCTAGGGCCTTCCCCTTTATGCAGAAAAGGTTCGCGGCCGTTTTGAAGGCGGTTGAAGCTGGCAAACCATGTCCATCTCTGGAGGAATGCAAGCCACTGTCGTTGGCCTTGGCATTGGATAACAAGCACTGGAAGGAGGTACACCTCACCTTCTCGGTTGGGAAGTTGGACGCCGATATTGCAGGTCAACAGTTCGGCGAAAACCTTCCCAAGTTGTCGGAATTCCTCCTACGGAGGGAATTGGACACAAAGGAGCGTCTGGCAGCCTCGATGTCTCTCAAGACTAACATGGAGACAATGGCTAGCGACCCCAAGATGCCTGAGATGTTCATGGTAATGGCCAAGATCCATCTGGCCACGGTGACTAAGGACCTCTATTGCTTCGTCAAAGCGAGGAGGGCCTGTAGGGAGTTTGTTTTCGCCTCGGCCACAGTTAGGCATGAACCCAAGAGACTCATCTCATCTAGCATCTGGGGTAAAGATCTCTTTCCCAATGAAGTGGTCAAGGAGGTGGTGGACAAGGCAGCCACTGAGAACCGTAATCTTCTCCTTAAGTGGGGCATGTCCCTTAAGAGGAAGTCTTCCCCTGATGAGGGCCCTCAGCCGAAAGGAAAGGCGAAGAAATCGAGGTTTTCTTCCCGTCCAGCCAAGCCTTTCAGACCACAACGACAGCAGCAGCAGCATCCAGCTTTGCCTCCGGTACCACAACTGGTAGCCCAGACCCCGACCACCTTCCAATGGGTACCCCAGGCCGTGTCATTAGCTTCCCCGGCATTCAATCCAGTGTTCGAAGGGCAATCGACCACGTTTCGAGCAAAGCCCAGAGGTGCAGCCAGAGGTTCGGCGAGACGCCCCTCTAGGGGAAGAGGATTCAGAGGTGGTCGCGGCCAGGGAGGCAAGACTGCAGGGCAGTCAAAGTGAAGTGTCGCCGGTAGGTGGGAGACTACAGTATTTCCGGGATCGCTGGACCTTCGATCCCTGGGCCCACAGCCTGCTCAAAAATGGACTGGGTTGGAGTTGGTACAGTACTCCGCCACTGTGCCCTCAATTTTTCCAACACTCAACCCCCGTTTTGGAGGAGTACATTCAAGAACTGTTGGAGAAAAAGGTGATCCGGAGGGTAAAGTCCATCAAGTTTCAAGGGAGGCTGTTTTGTGTTCCCAAGAAAGACTCGGGGAAACTCAGAGTCATTCTGGACTTGTCACCACTCAACAAGTTCATAGTGAACCACAAGTTCAAGATGTTAACATTACAACACATAAGGGCCTTACTCCCCAAGAGGGCATATACCGTCTCCATCGATTTGTCAGACGCATATTGGCACGTTCCAATAAGTCACCGTCTCTCCCCCTACCTAGGATTCAAGCTACAACAAAAACTTTATGCTTTCAGAGCGATGCTTTTCGGGCTAAACATAGCTCCAAGGATCTTTACGAAGCTTGCGAGCGCAGCGCTCAAACAGTTACGCCTAGAAGGGTTCCAGGTAGTAGCCTACCTGGACGATTGGTTGGTGTGAGCAGCATCCAGAGCGGAATGCTTGCAGGCTTCCCTATAGGTGATTCAGTTCCTGGAATATCTAGGTTTCATGATCAACAGAAAGAAGTCTCGTCTTTCTCCAGCTCAGAGGTTCCAGTGGTTGGGAATTCACTGGGATCTAGTGTCACACCGTTTTTCCATTCCAATGTCGAAAAGGAAGGAAATAGCGGGGTCTGTCAGGAGACTTCTAGGTTCCGAGAGGATATCAAGACGCGAACAAGAGAGGGTTTTGGGCTCTCTTCAGTTCGCATCAGTAACAGACCCAGTGCTAAGAACACAGCTAAAAGATGCAGCGGGAGTTTGGAGAACCTTTGCATCAAAAGAGCGAAGGGACTTGAAGAGACCGGTCCCACTTCGGCTACGTTCTCTTCTCAGACTGTGGTCTCAAGCCAGTCGTCTAAAGAGGTCAGTACCTCTTCAGCCACCCCCCCCCCCCCCACCCCCGTCAGTGACAATCCACACAGACGCCTCAAAGGTAGGGTGGGGAGGTCACTCCCATCGGAAAAAAGTGCAAGGGACCTGGTCCAAGCTATTTGGGACTTTTCACATAAACTTTTAGAAGCTATGGCAGTGCTTCTTACCCTGAAGAAAGTATCCCCACGTCACTTGATCCATGTAAGGTTGGTACTGGACAGCGAGGTGGTAGTGAAATGTCTGAATCGGCGGGGATCGAGATCTCCACCTCTCAACCAGGTAATGTTAGCCATATTTCGACTGGCAGAGAAGAAGTGGCACCTGTCAGCAGTTCACCTTCAAAGAGTCCGGAATGTGACCGCGGATGCTCTATCCAGGGTTACACCGATAGAGTCGGAATGGTCCCTAGACGCAGGATCATTCTCCTTCATCTCGAGACAAGTCCCAGAACTGCAGATAGACCTCTTCGCGACGAAGGACAACAAGAAGCTGCCGAGATATGTGTCCCCATACGAGGACCCCTTGGCGGAAGCAGTAGATGCGATGTCCCTCGATTGGAACAGATGGTCCAGGATCTACCTGTTTCCCCCTCACAATCTGATGTTGAGGGTCCTCAACAAACTGAGATCCTTCAAGGGAGTAGCAGCGATAGTGGCCCACAAGTGGCCGAACAGTGTATGGTTCCCTCTAGCTCTCGAACTACGACTAGAGTTTCTACCACTCCCGTGCCCAGTTCTGTGCCAGCAAGTCCAGAAGTCGACTGTCAACGCTTCATTACAGAAAACCCGGACCCTGCAGCTCATGATTTTCTCTCCCTAGCGGTGAAGAAACGGTTCGGAATCTCGAAAGATAGCATCGACTTCCTGGAAGAATATAAGTGTAAGTCTACTAGAGGGCAGTACGAATCAGCATGGAAGAAATGGGTAGCCTTTGTCAGAGACAAGAATCCGCACGAGATCTCTACGGAGTTCTGCCTATCCTTCTTCATCCACCTCCACGGACAGGGGCTGGCGGCTAACACGATTTCTACATGTAAGTCAGCTCTGACAAGACCCATTCTATATGCCTTCCAAGTAGACCTCGCTAACGAGATGTTTAACAAGATCCCGAAGGCCTGTGCTATGCTTAGACCTTCAGCTCCTCCAAAGCCTATTTCATGGTCTTTAGACAAAGTCCTTCATTTTGCCTCATTACTGGATAATGAGGAGTGTGCACTGAAGGACCTGACTCAAAAAGTGATCTTCCTTTTTGCCCTTGCTTCTGGGGCCAGAGTTAGTGAGATTGTAGCCCTCTCGAGAGAGGAGGGCCGGGTTCAGTTCCTGGATGGGGGAGAACTGAACCTGTTTCCGGACCCTACGTTTCTCGCTAAGAACGAGTTGCCCACCAACAGGTGGGGTCCCTGGAGAATCTGCCCTCTGAAAGAAGATGCATCTCTATGTCCCGTAGAATGCCTAAAGGTCTATCTTCGTAGAACTTCAGACTTCCATGGGGGCCAACTATTCAGAGGAGAAACATCGGGCTCGAATTTATCTTTAAATTAACTTAGGGCGAAAATTACATATTTTATTCGCAGAGCGGATCCTGACAGTTCACCCGCAGGTCATGATCCGAGGAAAGTTGCTTCATCCTTAAACTTCTTTAACTTTATGGATTTTGAACACCTTCGTTCATACACTGGCTGGAAGTCTTCCAGGGAATTCTTTCGCCACTATGCGAAGCAAGTGGAGCAGCTAAAGAGGTCTGTGGTTGCAGTTGGTTGCGTCGTTAACCCTGCTGTTTAACTCTGCGAGGAACAGTGGATTTATTTGGGACTTTGATTCTTGGGTGAGTGTATAGTTATATGCGTTGCTATAACTAGTAGTGAAGGCTCTGGGAGCCCGCAGTGACTGTTCCAGCGTTATGGTGATTGTAGCACAAGTACAGACAGGTGTGCCGAGCGTTTCTGACGCTAATGTCAGTGGATAGTATCATGGACGTTTAACTTTGATACCTTGGTATGTGACAAGTGACCTGATTGTTTTCTT
>NC_090734.1:1313051-1323051 GCF_036898095.1 Palaemon carinicauda | reverse complement strand
TTTATATTCTTTTACATTTTATGGCCAATGGAAATCCTATGTTTTATCATACCAGGCTTACACCGCTAGCGTAATATTTATAGGAAAATATTAATATGTCAACTCTTTACGAAGCAACCACTGACTGTCTGTCTATCTGTCTGTCTGTGTCTTTTTTGGTGTGGGTGATTGTCCACAGGGTACCTCACATTATATATATATATATATATATATATATATATATATATATATATATATATATATATATATATATATATATATATATATATATATATATATATATATATATATATACTGTATGTATCATCATTATCATCTCCTCCCACGCCCATTAACGTCAAGGATCTCAGTTAAATTACGCCAGTCGTCTCTATCTTGAGCTTTTAATTCAATACTTCTCCATTCTTCATTCCCTACTTCACAGTTTATAGTCATTAGCCATGTAGACCTAGGTCTTCCAACTCTTCTAGTGACCTGTGGAGCTCAATTGAAAGTTTGTGAATTAATGTCTCTTGGGGAGTGCGAAGAGCATGCCCAAACTATCTCCATGTACCCCTCACCATAATCTCATGCACTTAAGGTATTGGAGTAATCTCTCTTATAGTTTCATTTCTAATCCTGTCCTGTCATTTAACTCCCAATATTCTTCTGAGGGCTTCGTTCTAAAATCTAAAAAATCTGTTGAATATTGTTCTATTGTTATACCACGACTCATGTCCATACAGAAACACCGATCTCACTAAACTGATATATAGCCTGATTTCTATATGTAATTTCAGGCGATATGATTACCAGATTTTACTTACTCTAGCCATTGCCTGATTTGCTCTCTTAGATATTTCATTAAACTCAAATTCTAAAGATCTTTTATTAGAGATCATAGCTCCTAAATATTCAAATGATTCCAACTCATTAATCCTTTCTCCTTCCAATGATATATCCTCTTCAATTTCATATTCCGTTCTCATCTTCTCTCTCTTTCTTCTATTTATCTTAAGCCCAACCTCATGTCATATATTTCATGCATTCTGGTAAGCAAACTTCGCCAGTTCTATAGTGTTCTACTAATAAGGACGGCGTCATCCGCATACTTTAGGTAAACTAATTTCCTGCTATCAATCCAGTCCAATCCTCCAAATTCCCCTACTTTTCTATGTATTGTAAAATCAGTGAGGAGGATGAACGACATAGGTCACAACAAATTCCCTTGGAGTCCACTGGAAATTCGTTTGATAACACTTCACTAACATTAACTTTGTACTTGCTATGCTCGTGAACAGACTTAATCAAATTTATATATTTAATAAGAACTCCATAATAACTCGGGAATCTCCACAAAATTGGCCGGTGCACACTATCAAAGGCTTTTTCATTGTCCACAAATGCCATATTTGGTATTATTATGGATTGAAGTAATTTTTTATTTATTTTTTAATCAGCCTTGTTTCTACATTCATTTGTTTTATGTAAAAGTTCTGGTTCTGTAAATTTAAATTTTTTTTTTCTGTTGACATGCTGTTTAGACTCCTCCCTGCTCATTTTAATTTGTAAGTGTCTAGTTTAACGGGTTGTTTTCTTTTCCGTGTTTTCCGATCCTTGGATGGCAACAAACACTGGTGTTTACTCGTTCGCTAAAGTGACCAGTCGAGAACTAAGGCTTCCCGGACCTACTACAGCTGCTGGCTAAAATGAGCCTTCTTGAGGATTGCACCATCCACCGTTGACGGCTTTATACAGGTGCATTTCTGCCACCTGCGTTTCCTGTTACTGCGTGCTCTCTTCTGGAGAACTCATTAAATCCCGGCTTTGGGGAGGACTCTGGAGTGGCGCCCTCGTCAACGCATCCTCCTCATGACCAGCTGTGGGAGCCTTAGAGCTCGTGGTGATATATAGGGAGACATTGGCCAGGTAGGAACATTTATTTCCCATTTTCATTGATTTTGGGCTATATTTCCTTGCCTTTGGTGAGGAGTCCTACAGAGCTGTACTCCCTACAGTAGTAGTGTGCCTGTGGAGCCGTTCCCTTAACTAGAGCTGGGGTTATTGTTCTTCTCCAGCCTGAAAGAGTGTGAGCAAATTTATGTATTTAGTGTTTTTTTTTTTTTTTTTTTTGTTAGTTCTCAAGTTGTTTTTTAATTTTGACAGTCTCTCGTAGAGAGTGTCTTGTTTTTCCCCATTAAGATGTTTAATTATTTGACACTATCGTTAAGAGTGTGTTATTATTTGACACTCTCGTTGAGAATGTGCTATTATTTGACACTCTCATTGAGAGTGTGTTGTTCCCACATTGGGATGTTTTATTATTTAACTCTCTTTCGCTAAGAGTGTGTTATTTCCCGTTGGGGAGTATTTGTTAATCATCAATTGTTATTTGTTCAGTTTTAAGTTGTTAAATTGTTAGGTAGTCACAAGGTTGGCTGTTCAGAAAAATCGTTGCTAATAAATATTGTTAAGTTTTTCCAAGTGTTTTCGTTACCACTGGCCAGTGTTACTATGGATATTCTCACTATCACTGACCTCCCTATTCGTATAATAATAACTTGCATCACGGCCCGAAAATGTGTCATGCCATATTTGGCGATAGTGACAGGTTAGGGAGCTCAGGGTGTCCGGTATTATGGTTGGTGGAGCGCCGCTCGGGTGAACTTTTCAATATTTTTTTTTTGGTTTTAACATTGCCTTTCTCCCCTTAATATATATATATTTTTTTTTTACAAAATGGAGGGATTTATTTTTGATCCTGCTGAGTTTTTTGGGTCAGCTGATTGCCTGAAGTATTTGCCCCTGGAAGTATTTGTTCCTGCTAAGTAAGAAACAGTTACTTGAATGTGCTAAGTGGTTGGGTGTTCTGTGGAAGATAGCGTACACCAGAGCAGAGATGTTGATTTTAGTTAGGGATAAATTAAAACAGGAGTTAGCTAAAGCTGAACATTCAGGGAGTAAGAGTGAGGTAGTAGGTGATATTGAGGAGAGTTCGAATGAAGGTTTTGAAGAGGACAAAGTAAGTATGAGGGCTGGAATAACTCTGTTTGAGGACCCTCCTGTAGTAGGTACCATTTACGAGGATCCAGCAAATTTTCCAAGGCTACTGGTAATGTGTCCTTTAATCCGTTTTTGCCCCCCCCCCCCCTACACCCTGATTCTGCACCTGTAAAATCTCAGGGCCCTGTTAGTGCTTTGGGTGATTCCAAGGACGAGAAGGAATTCAACCTTATTTGTAAGCGGATAGAGTTGAAAGAAATGGACTTCTAGGAGAACGAGCAGGTAAGGCGTCATGAGTTGGAGAAGGTGAAATTAAATATAGAGATGGCTAAGTTGCGGGGGGCAGATTTGATAAGTTTCCCTGATAGGGACTACCAAGATAGGTTTAATATAGGTGATGCACTAAAGTTGGTGCCAATGTTTGATGGAAAGGATGTCCCTGAGTTCTTCAAGGCATTTGAGTGTGTGGCCTGCCAGTTGTCTTGGCCAGCAGAAATTTGGACTGTATTAATACAGTGTGGGTTGGTGAGCAAGGCAATGCGGGTATATCGGGTATATACCTTGGAAGAGGGAGTAGCTCTGGATTTTCAGTAGGTAAAAGCTTTAATTTTGAAATCATATGACTTGGTCTCTGAGGCCTACTGCCTCGGGTTTCGTAACTATACAAAACACCCTGCGCAGTCTTTCGTTGAGTTTGCCCGCTTCAAGGAGGAACAGTTCGACGACTGGCTGAAAAGTCATCCGATTGGTACTTTCGCTGCGTTACATGAACTTTTGCTCCTTGAAGAATTTGAGACGGCCTGTAGCAGGCAGTTGAGAGTTCAACTGGAGGAGGTAAAGCGTGTGAAATTGAGTAGTGCCGCTCAGTTAGCAGACGAGTTTGTATTGACTCATCGATCAGGTAGCGGTAGTTTTAGCTATAAAACTTTAAATAATCAAACTTCTTGCTCCCTTAATAGTGGCAGGAGGGGTGAAACCTCCTTGTCGGCTCCCCATATCTCCAAGATTGATAATGTTAATTTTAAATTTTTTTCAGGTGATAGGGATGTGGGTAGAGCCCAAGGAGGTCCTCCTTCCCCTAAAAATTTGCTAATAAAGACTTCCCAGGTATCAGGTATAATCGGACTAGAATGGGACCAGAAGCTCATGTCGTAAAGGAAGTTGTTATTGGTGCAACAGGCCGGGGCATTTCCAAAGTCAATGTAATGCTCGGAGGTTGTACCTAGAGCGAAATAATCAAAGTCCTGTAGCCATGATTAGTGATAAGTCAGAGGTTAGTAGCCGTAGTTCTTCAGGCAGACCGCCAGTAGATAGTAGTGCAATAAATAGTAGCAAGCCTAATGTTTCTAACCCCCAATCATGACTCAGGTACCTCAAATATGTGTGACCAGGAATATTGATTTTTGACTCTCACTTTTAGGTTTTATTATATTAATTCTGAATATTCATAAGTGCTTTCCTAATAATGCACTTAAATCAGTGGAACTTCAAAAGTTAAAACGTGCAGCGAAGGATTTTATGTTGAACAAGCTGACATAAGTCTCTTTTTATAAATAATAAATGGAAATTCTGTTTTAATGTTGTTACTGTTCCTGAAATATTTCAAATTAATTGCTCATTCCTTCTCTTTAAGTTTATTTATTTCATTGTTGTCTTTCCTCACTGGGGTATTTTTTCCTTGTTTGACCCCTTGAGCTTATAGCATCAAACTTATCCAACCAGGGCTGTAGCTTAGCTAGTAATAATAATAATAATAATAATAATAATAATAATAATAATAATAATAATAACACGGAAGTTGAAAAAAACTGACTCTAGGGATTTAGAATCTTGGTGATATAAACTAATTCCTTCCAGTGGACCGTATGAGAGTATAGCAAAGACTCGTCGGTTGGTTTACAATAACTTTAGAAAATAATTTTGATGTCCTGATGATTTGGGTTTAACATATATCCGTTCACAGGTGAATGTTAGTCTAAAGAAGTAACTCATATTAGTTTTTGAAGATTTAAAGAATTTGTTTTAAAAATTCATACAACTTATTCCAAAGGTTTAGGACAAATAATTCAGATTCACATGTACATTGAATTGGATTGGATTGGAAACATTTAGTCTGTGTAATATATATATATATATATATATATATATATATATATATATATATATATATATATATATATATATATATATATATATATATATATTTATATATATATATATATATATATATATATATATATATATATATATATATATATATATATATATATATATATATATATATATATATATATATATATGTATATATGTATATATGTATATATATGTATATATATATATATATATATATATATATATATATATATATATATATATATATATATATATATATATATATATATATATACACTTAGATACTGCATATGTATGTGTATTGTATAAACACATATACATTTCTTGCTCTGATCACACAATTATTGAAATTAACAACACACCGAATAATGATATTTCTTACTTCCCATTTTATATATATATATATATATATATATATATATATATATATATATATATATATATATATATATATATATATATATATATATATATATATACACACACACACACACACACACACACACACATATATATATATATATATATATATATATATATATATATATATATATATATATATATATATATATATATATATATATATATATAAGATTATCAAAAATTGGGTTGAAAAGACTAGAAATTATAAAATATCCATAACTGGTTAATATTCCTTAGTATTCAAGAAACTGATAAGATAAAGGTTTTTATTAGAGAGAGAGAGAGAGAGAGAGAGAGAGAGAGAGAGAGAGAGAGAGAGAGAGAGAGAGAGAGAGAGAGAGAGAGAGAGAGAGAGATAGTATAAAACCATTTGGATAGAAGATTTTAATCAAAGAGAGAGAATAAAGAGAATAAGCTTTCAGACAAAATCTTTATATGTAATGAAAAGAAGAAGAAGAAGAAGAAGAAGAAGAAGAAGATGAAGAAGAAGAAGAAGAAGAAAATTCCGTCCTTCAACGCCACTGCACACATTTATGAGAGTCTTCATTTTATAAAAGGACACTCGTGGGGCAATCTTACTGACAACAAAGAGCCCAAACTTCACTGTCGCGGAAATTGGATGTGCAAAAGGTTATGGGGAGAACGTAAATTTTCAACTCACAATGTCCTCCGAAGAAGATCCCAATTGGACACTTGAAGAACGTTTATGACTTCATGTGATCAACGATTGCATGGAACGGTTTTGTCTAGCGCCATTAGCCTTCTGATTGGTTAGGTACACTCACTAAGCACTAACAACTAGATTCCTGATTGAGTTATGCTCCTTTAGAATTAGTAGGGCATTGAGTGATATGATGTTTTTACTGGAGTCCCCCTATGTTAGGGGAATCGTTTTGAATTTATTATGCATACAATATTAATACATTCACATATGCTGTCCATGTGTGAATTCATATATACAGTATATATTAATATATATACTTACTTAAATATGTATACATATGTGTTATTTTATATATATATATATATATATATATATATATATATATATATATATATACTGTATGTATATATATATATATATATATATATATATATATATATATATATATATATATATATATATATATATATATATATGTGTGTGTGTGTGTGTGTGTGTGTGTGTGAGTGTGTGTGTGTGTCTGTGTGTGTGTAAAAATCAAGTAGACTGGAATGGCCTTTTGGGTGATATTTTGCATCTAAATTGGTCACAGTTGTATAAAATTAACCCATCTCATGTGTTAGCAGACTGAAGGAAGGACAAACCCTGGTTCAATTGAGATTTTACACGTGTTTATTCGGAGAACCACGAGGCTTATCATCTTTGGATGGGCAACATATCAGATTTGACCTTAAATAACTATACTCAGTTAAGAGGTGCTGCTCAAAGGGTTCATGCTTAAACAGAAAAGTGATACAATACATTAAAAGAAATCCTTTCTGGTACAGAATAGTTCAGAGCAAAATTCAGTGATTTTTGTTAGAAAGTCATTAACTGGCAACTCTTACATTCTTCACATTTATAACAAGGCTAGGTTCCAGCGAGGAAGCATTTTGAAACTTGAGAATGTCTTGAGAATGAAGTCTAGGTCATCATTGTTCTTCTTCAGTTAACTATAAAAACAAAAACTTCTAAATCTGAGAGGGTCGTCTTGTTTTAATACTTCGAATTAACTGTTTTATGTTTCTTTTCTTTCTCTGATGAAATAACTCGAGAGATTATAATTTTGACATTTATTAAGCTTTTATGATTGATGTCTTTTGAAAAGGTTATTTTCACTTCTAGCAGAACCTTTAAATATATTTGGAAATGTGTAAAACATATAATTGATGTTTACAAACAATTAGCCCAGGCAATTTGAATATTATGTAAAAAAAAAATGGAATGATATTCTGTTTTTATGAAATAAGAGTGAATATTTTTCACTTCAAGAAATAACACATTGATTTATCACCAGCATTGTTGATATATTCAGGTTAATATTGAATATTTTCGTAAGAGCCACAGTTATTTTCATTTCTACTAAATAAATCTATAATATATGCATTAGAAAACAATAATATTTCTCTCGATCGAAATTTGCGAGGCTTTTGTGCACAGGCAAAAGTACCACCTGAGTTAAGGCTCAGATTGCATAGCTAACGCTTTAGATTAACTAGATTTTCCAACTGAACAAAGCGTGGAAGATTAAGGGAAGAGGAATAAAACAAATGGATTAGTTATCATTTTATAGAAATATTTTAAGTGAAACAACATTTATATACAAATACATTTCCAATTGGAAAATATGAACTTTCGAATGATGCCTTCACTGGCTAACTACATTTAGAATTGGTGCCTAGAATATCAAAACTCTATTCGTTACTTTAAATAGATCCTAAGGGGAATTTTTTGGTTTTATCATCATGATCATAAAAATACCTGACCAAAACAAAATCATCCTTGTTTAAAAAAACAAAATAAACATACAATCCCATTGGATATCCTATTCTTATTGCGAGCAGAGCGTTCATTATTATTATTATTATTATTATTATTATTATTATTATTATTATTATTATTATTATTATTATTATTATTATTATTATTATTATTATTAGCTAAGCTACATCCTTAGAAAAGCAGAATGCAATAATCCCAAGGACTCCAAAAGCGAAAAATACCCCAGTGAGGAAAGGAAACAAGGAAATAAACTACAAGATAGATAAAGAGCAATTGAAGTAAATAATTCTAAGCACAGTAACAACATAAAAATAGATCTTTAAAATACTAACTATAAAAAACTTAAAGAATCAACAGGAAGAGATATAAGACAGAATATTGTGCCAGCGTGTACACTCATTGCAATACAATGCAATTATGATTTGATAGTTACTTTGCTATTAAGATCATAGACGATAATTGTCTTTTATAACCTATAAACAAGTTTCCAACACCATATATTGGCAAACGAGAGAAACGTCCTTCTAATTTGTGACCTAATGGGACAAATAGGTCAATTAAACAATTTTAATTGTACTTTTCAAATAAGCTGTATTTTTACATAAATTTTAGTGTATGAAGTATGATTTACTTGATGTAGTGTTTTGTTGTATACTGTACATATATTGCGGCAAATATGATAAGTTAATGACCATTTAAGTCATCTAGACTTCACTTTCACCCTAAACCGATAATATACTCGCCCACATTGGACGGAAAAAGTACTGTAACTACCAACAAAATTCGATGCAGTTGCATAAAATTAATGATCCTGTAATTTGTCATTCAAAAGACCTACTTTTAATATATTTCTAGCTGCGGTTGATAAATATACCAGAATCAGCGTAGTTTCTGTGAATAGTCGTCTTTTGATGTCTCATAGAATGGAAGTCTTGACTGTGGACAGACACCTCAGAGGAGTCGGTGTGACGACGTCACATGTAAAATAAAACAGACGAAATAAAAGCAGCGAACTCTTAGATTTCATAAGTTTAATTGATGGATGAAATGCTGTTTTTATGTGATGAGTTATAACTTATAATCTTTTTAATGTCTAAATGAGTATCTATAGTGAAAAGAGTTCGGTTTGTTTGAATTATAAAATCCAATTTCTTAAAAGAAAAAAAAAATCATAGTAAAGTCACATTGCATATAGCGTCCGAAATTTCTAACAATTCGACTTATTTTGAAAAGAGTAGTACAAACGCATTAGCATCATTTAATCCTTTTAATTTTCCTTTTCTTAACGTATCATGATTTTCAGTCTATATATAATTTAGGGATTCTTCAATACATGTATCCACACTGAATATTAAATGAAAACACTAAATATAGTCTTCATCAAATGGACGGGATGGGATGGCTATGGGTTCCCCTTTGTGACCCACTTTTGCTAACCTTTTTATGTGCTCCCTGGAGGAGACCAAGCTCGAAAATTGCCCTTTGAGATACCATCCCTGTTTTATGCCAGATATGTTGATGAGACCTTCGCTTTATTCAGAAATTAATTCTGTGCTGACTACTTCATGGATTTTACCAATTTGCAGCACAATAATATAAAATTCACATTAGAAAATGATGAAGAAAATAATCTACACCTTTTAGCTGTGTTATTACCTAGAGAGAGAGAGAGAGAGAGAGAGAGAGAGAGAGAGAGAGAGAGAGAGAGAGAGAGAGAGAGAGAGAGAGAGAAGGTTTTAATACAACGGTTTTTAGATAAAAGATGTTGACTGGATTAGGTTCGATTTTTTATAGCTCTTTTTTTTATTTTAAATTAAACTCTATTTTTAATCTTCTCCACAGAATATTCCTTTTTACTTCTAGTTGGGAATATTTTCATACAGAAGTACTTTATGTATGTCATTATTTTAACAAGACCTGTCTTTCGACTAAATTATTTTTCAAGCTCCTTAACAAGTTATATTTTTTAAGTATCTT
>NC_090734.1:1295551-1308051 GCF_036898095.1 Palaemon carinicauda | reverse complement strand
CAACTTCACTGTCCTTTTGAGCCTGTATACCTTCCTGCTGAGTCATCAGCAGCCAATGCCTGGGTTTTCCTGGTCCTACCATGGGCGGAGATTTGAGGTTTGGGCGCTGATCATTTATATATATGGTCAGAGTTTAGGGCACTGTTTTGCTAGACCAGCTAGGGTATTGTCACTATTCCTTGCCTCTGCTGTTTTATGATCGACCTGTAAGCCTTTAAACCTCAGCTTCCCGAGAACGACATGTCATTTTAAAATACTTGTCGTCACTTTTGGTTGTTCTGAAGCAGGATGTAATTTCTGTTTTCTTTTGACACAGGTGGCAATACCTAAGAATATGCCTATATTATTCTTATTATTAGCTAAGCTACAACCCTACTTGGAAAAGAAGGATGCTATAAGCTAAAGAGCTCAATCAGGGAAAAATAACCCAGTAAGGAAAGGAAATCGATAAACTATAAAAGAAGTAATGATCAGTAAAGATAACATATTTTGAGAACTGTAACAATATTAAAACAGATCTCATATAAACTTTAAAAGGAGATTTGAATCAGCCTGTTCAACATAAAAATATTCGGTGTAAGTTTAAACTTTTGAGTTTGAATAAAACGCACAGGATCCAGGTGCTAACTTGGATCGAAACCGAAAATTTAAAATAATTCTGGAAAAAGAGTGTTCCCTAAGAAAATAAAAAAAAAATCTAACCCATGCTGACATAATCCAATATAATATTCACTGTCTAAGTTGAGCAACATTTTCAAGGTGGCATTTTTAAAATAAGACTGACTTCCAAGATGTTAAGTTCTTCGTTTTATATCTTTACGAGAAATGTGTTCTAATTTTATGTACTAACTCTAGTTGCCCACGTTTCTACCCTCTCTCTCATTTATTTCATATCTTTATATATACATATATATATATATATATATATATATATATATATATATATATATATATATATATATATATATATATATATATATATATATATATGTATATATATACATATATTATATATATACACACACACACACACACACACACACACACACACACACATATATATATATATATATATATATATATATATATATATATATATATATATATATATATATATATATATATATATATATATATATATATGTCAACAACAAATGAAGGCATTTCTTGTCCAGTGCAGGACAAAGCCCTCAGTCAAGTCAATGCATGTCTTGGGCTTGGACAGCTTTCATCACTATGCTGCCCAGTCTAGATTGTTGATGGTGTAAGATTTTCGTCCGATCGCTCACAACAAACCTACCTAGTATGAAAGGCCCTAACTAGTACATTTTTGCTGATAATGACAATCATGCCAGTGCATTAAGGTATCCACACCCTCTTTGCTTCCTTTATAACCTGATATACATGCATAGCTCTCTCTCTCTCTCTCTCTCTCTCTCTCTCTCTCTCTCTCTCTCTCTCTCTCTCTCTCTCTCTCTCTCTCTCTTTATTGTAATACGTCAGGGCAACAAAAACATCGAGAGAGGAATCTTTATTGGCTGTCCTGAGATTCTCAATTGCAATTAAAAAAGGTAATTTTGAAAAAGGATTTTTCCCGATCGCCTGATATCTGAAGATTCTTCCCTACCGGCTTTCTTGGAAAAACATAAGGTCAAAATGTTTACTTTTTTTAACGAGTATTTATGTTCTAATATCATGAACTTAACAATTTGTTTATTCCTTTTCTCTTCTCTCCATTCCGAAATCGTATCTCCTTCCATATATATATATATATATATATATATATATATATATATATATATATATATATATATATATATATATATATATATATATATATATATATATATATATGCATGTATTGTACCACTATATAAGGGTAAGGGAGATGTGCATGAGTGTTGTAATTTAAGAGGTATTAGTTTGTTAAGTGTAGTTGGAAAAGTGCATGGTAGAGTAATGATTAATAGAATCAAGGATAAAACAGAAAATGCAATCTTAGAAATACAGGGTGGTTTTAGATGAGGTAGGGGTTGTATTAATCAGATTTTTACAGTTAGGCAGATATGCGAGAAATATTTAGCAAATGGTAAGGAGGTGTATGTTGTGTTTATGGATCTGGTGAAAGCGTATGATAGAGTTGATAGGGAAGCAATGTGAAATGTGATGAGGTTATATGGAGTTGGTGGAAGATTGTTGCAAGCAGTGAAAAGTTTCCACAAAGGTAGTAAAGCATGTGTTAGGATAGGAAATGAAGTGAGTGATTGGTTTCCGGTGAGAGTGTGGCTGAGACAGGGATGTGTGATGTCGTCGTGGTTGTTTAACTTGTATGTTAATGGAATGGTGAGAGAGGTGAATGTTCGAGTGCTTGGACGAAGATTAAAACTGGTAGACGAGAATGACCATGAATAGGAGGTAAATCAGTTGTTGTTTGCGGATGATACTGTACTGGTTGCAGACACAGAAGAGAAGCTTGGCCGATTAGTGACAGAATAAGGAAAAGTGTGTGAGAGAAGGAAGTTGAGAGTTAATGTGGGTAAGAGTAAGGTTATGAGATATACGAGAAGGGAAGGTGGTGCAAGGATGAATGCCATGTTGAATAGAGAGTTACTTGAGGAGGTGGATCAGTTTAAGTACTTGGGGACTGTTGTTGCAGCAAATGGTGGAGTGGAAGCAGATGTACGTCAGAGAGTGAATGAAGGTTGCAAAGTGTTGGGGGCAGTTAAGGGAGTAGTAAAAAATAGAGGGTTGGGCATGAATGTAAAGAGAGTTCTATATGAGAAAGGGATTGTACCAACTGTGATGTATGGATCGGAGTTGTGGGGAATGAAAGTGATGGAGAGACAGAAATTGAATGTGTTTGAGATGAAGTGTCTAAAGAGTATGGCCGGTGTATCTCGAGTAGATAGGGTTAGGAACGAAGTGGTGAGAGTGAGAACGGGTGTAAAAAATGAGTTAGCAGCTAGAGTGGATATGAATGTGTTGAGGTGGTTTGGCCATGTTGAGAGAATGGAAAATGGCTGTCTGCTAAAGAAGGTGATGAATGCAAGAGTTGATGGGAGAAGTACAAGAGGAAGGCCAAGGTTTAGGTGGATGGATGGAGTGAAGGAAGCTCTGGGTGATAGGAGGATAGATGTGAGAGAGGCAAGAGAGCGTGCTAGATATAGGAATGAATGGCGAGCGATTGTGACGCAGTTCCAGTAGGCCCTGCTGCTGCCTCCGATGCCTTAGATGACCGCGGAGGTAGCAGCAGTAGGGGATTCAGCATCATGAAGCTTCATCTGTGGTGGATAATGTGGGAGGGTGTGCTGTGGCACCATAGCAGTACCAGCTGAACTCAGTTGAGTCCATTGTTAGGCTGGGAGGAACGTAGAGAGTAGAGGTCCCCTTTTTTCTTTTTGTTTCATTTGTTGATGTCGGTTACCCCCCAAAATTGGGGGAAGTGCCTTGGTGTATATATATATATATATATATATATATATATATATATATATATATATATATATATATATATATATATATATATATATATATATATATATATATATATATGTATATATATATATATATATATATATATATATATATATATATATATATATATATATATATATATATATATATATATATATATATATATATATATATATATATATATATATATATATATATATATATATATCTGTTACCGAGTGTCGATACCGCAGCGTGTTGCAAAGCTTTGCGTATCGCCATTATCAGCAAATCTGTACTTGTCAGAGACACCCATAGTAGGTTGGTTTGTTGTGAACGATCAGACGAAAATTTTTCACTATTACAAATTCGCAGTGGCCAATGTGGTGATGAAGATGAAACTCCAGACATGAGTAAGGACATGTCTGAGTATTCTTTTCTGTAGAAGACTAGAAATGGATGCATTAGCAGTTGTTGTCTTGGCTTGCAGCTACATTATAATAAACACAGATTAGTGACTGCAAGTAAGATTTATGTGTAGGAAGGTGTAGGAAGGTCTAAATATTAATTTCACAGCGACGTTGATTATTCACAATACATTCAGTTCTACATTAAGTGGTTAAAGTTTGTTTTATATACAGTAGCTTACAAATCTCTTTACATATAAAGGCGTCGAGTTTATACATTCCATGTCCAATATTCAAGTTGTTTTCAAAGGTTTCTTTTATGAAACTGAACTCTATGATGTTTCTTTCCACTAACTTATTTGAAAGAACCAATTTCTTTGCACCTGACCAATTAATAGTGGGACTTTTATCTCTAACGTAAGCAAAGAGTGCATTATTATCTTGAGCATATCTGACACTTTTCTTATGTTGTTCAATTCGCTTTTCTAGGGCTTTACCAGTTTGACCAATGTTGAATTTTTCACAAGCATTGCATGGAATACGATACACATCCCTTGGTAATGCCAGGAGAATTCTTTATTAAAGCTGTTTTTTATTGTATTGTTACTCTAAAATGCTAGGTAACCTGCAATTTGGAAGGTTGGTTTATTAATTAAGAGGATATTTGAAAGGTTTTTTTAGTTTTAGAGACATTGTGAACAGGGTAAGGATGATGGTGGTAGTAGGATAGTGGTAGTTCGAAAAAGGGGGAAGTAAGGCCTTTGAATAGTAGGAAAAGGTTGCAGGTGGGGTTTTCCAACCCTTTACTCCCTAGGGTCGCTGCGGAAAATTTTTATTAGTTGAGTAAGTACGGAAAAATACAGAAGATGATATGAATAGGGCCTTACGGTGAGGGGATGAGATGGTTGGATGTGATTTTAAGAGGTCATTACCTTGGTGGAGGTAGTCTTACAAGCAATTGTCTGTGTGTCTCATGTTTTCGACAATAGCTTGTCTCAGTGTGGCAGCAGCCTGTTAGGCTTGTGATGAGTTGGTGTCTATTTGTAGGTCCCCCCCCCTCAGTTGTTGTTTCCATACATTCTAGTAGGTAGTGCAGGAGGGCCTGTTGTGATATGACATCACAATATTTGCAGGGTCTTTGGTTGTTATTCAAGATCTCCCAGTTTGCCTTGTATCCCAGCCTGAGCCTGTGTATACATACAGCCTGCTCTCTTGGGGTGTATCTGTCTATGGGGGGAGGCTCTAGCTCCGTGGCCCATTTGTACCAAGTGGAAGAGGGAGAGCAATTCCCTATCCACTTGTATAGCTCCTTAATTAGATTTTCTTTGAGATGTGGCTTTATTTTATTCTTAATTTGTTGTAGTGCAGACTGTATGCGCACCTGTACACTTTTTATGTGCCTGGTGCTTTTGGCTAGTTCATCAGCCTTCTCATTTGCTGATATCAAAATGTGACTGTGAATCCAGTTTAGAGTTACATGTCTGCCTCTTTCATTGTGCTGATACAATAGTGTTTTGATATCAGCTAGCAGGCCCTTGTTTTCTTTATTCTTTTCCTGTTGCAAGGCTTGCATTGAGGATCTTGAATCGGTATGTATGACTACTGGTCCTTCCTCATTTTTGATGGAGTATTGTAGTGCTTGTTTTTTTGCAACAAGCTCTGTCTGTATGGTGGAGACATTGTTGGATGTTCTCCAGCAGGCCATAAGGTTACTGGAAAATACTGCAGCTCCCGCTGTTTGGGTTCCAGGGTCTACAGTACCACAAGTGTAGTAGGCACCCCTGCTGCCTCCGCAAACCGGATTGCTGCCTGGGCTGCATTCCTAAGTTCCTCCATTGTGCAGTCTTCCTTTACACTAGGAAGCTTAGTATACCTGAAAGTTGCTATTTGTTTTTTTCCGAGGTGAAATGTGTAGTGCTCCCTGTCCTGAGTCTGGGCTTATTTGCATGATATCTTCAGCTAGGCCCTGGCTCTTTATGTTGTTACTATGGTCTTTGCCATAGGAGCTTGGGGTTTGAGCCTCAGGGTGCTTTAATAGTTCCTCTCGTACCCTCATTTTTGTTATAAAGTCTCTGTCTGAGAGGAACATCTTTGCAATTGTGGATGCATTTCCCTGTGCAATACTTTCTTCAAGGGATGGCAGACCAGACCAGTTTCCTTCCTAGCATGAGCCTCACTGCATTGTTTTGAATGACTTTTACTGAGGATTTTTGGGTGTCTGTCAGGTTTTTAAGGGTTGGAGCGGCAAAGTCTACTAGCGTTCTGGAACAGGCTAGGTAGTACTTCTTTCGAACATGCTCATTTGCTCCTTCATTTAGTTTAGTCATGTATCTCATGGCTGCCAGTCTAGTATCTGCTTTTTCCTTGAGATACTTGATTTCCTCCTTGAAGGTGAGTTGCTTGTTTATCACAACTCCAAGGTATGTGTAGCTGTTCACCCACTCTAGGGCCTCCATTCCTATTGTGAGTGGATGCAGGGTGTTTGGGGCTTTGATTGTCATTGCCTTTGTTTTACCAATGTTTATTTTCAGTCCCAGCTCATTGGGCTTTTGACTGATGTCATTCAGTGCTCTCTGCATTCCTATCATTCTGACTGTTCCTCGAGCTATTACACATACGTCATCCGCATAGATGAATATCTCTACTCCTTCAGGGAGTTGGAGAGAGGCTATATTTTCCATGAGGATGTTGAAATGAAGGGCGCTGAGAATCCCTCCTTGTGGTGTACAATTTCGCAAGTCGTGAAAAGCTTAAATCACTCCTTGGAATTTGACTCTAGCGTGTCTTCCTAGCACGTAGTTCTTAGTCCATGCTAGTAGGTGAACTTTTACTCCTTTTCTGGCCACTGAATGCAGCATTGCTGCTGGGGTCACAAGCTCAAAGGCTTTTTCAAAGTCTTTGAAGACTATTGTTGCCTTCTTTTGATTAATACAGATGATAACGTCAGTAATGCATCCATAAATTCTAATTCCCTCCTGATATGCTCACAGCTGTTTGTGTAGGGGGCCAATTTTGTATTTCATTCTGTTTAAAACCATTTTTTCTCCTGTCTTTTCCATGCAGGATACTAAAGCTATTGGTCTGGGATTTCCTGGATCCTTTGGCTTGGGGAATGGGTGTGTGTCTTGTTGGCTCCAGGCTTGAAGACCCATGTGTTTGATCATGGTGGTAATCCTGTCTGTCCCTGGCGCAGTGTCTTTTCCTGACTTGTGTAATGCACTTAATTCCTCAATTGTGTATAGGGTGTCTGTGTCATCTTGTAGCTGGCAGGCTGTGTTAATCTCCTCCCACCTGGCTGACGCCAGTTGCTCTTGCAGCATTCTGTTTTCTTTGGAGAGACTTGCTGATAGTATTCTGTTTGCAAAGGCTGTTGCAATTCTTTCTGCCTTATCTTGTGGGTGTGGGTGTGTTGCATTTGGTGTCTTCTTTTTTTCTGTCTACTCTGTGCAGCCATTTCCATAACTCTATGAGTGTTGTATACTCTGACAAGTTTGTGCACCATTCTATTTTCCTAATCTTATTTCATGGATTCTTTATTGTATTTCATTTTTAACTGTTTGCAGTATTCTCTATTTTCTACTGTGGATCTTTTTCTGTAGACTTTTGTGACCCTATTTAGCTGTGTTTTAAGTCTCCTTACTTCTGGGCATTAGTACCAGGAGTCCTTGTATGTGCAGTTTCCTCGTGCTGCCTTCAGGGGCATTGCTTTACTAGTTGCATTGTGAAACACATCAACTAGGTCTTTCTTAGTTGCTTTACTAGTTGCATTGTGAAACACATCAACTAGGTCTTTCTCTAGTTGATCTATGCCCTCTGGAGGATTGTAGCTTGCTGTCTATTCCTTTATGACTAATTGAAACTAGACCCAGTCTGCTGGGTCTTGATTCTATCTTGGTGGAGGTGGTAGAATTGGAGGTAGTTGTTGTATCTCCAATTTTGTTACTGTGGCAATGTGGTGACTAATTAGGGTTGAGTGCACTCGCTATCTAGTTAGGTGTCTTACTGCTGTTGTGGGAAAAGTATATCTAGTCTGCTTCCTCTTAAGTTTGTAGGTTGTGTTTAGAAGGGCGACTCCTTCAAAGTCCTCCAGGGCAAAGGCTATATGCTCCCTTGAAGGGTTTGTCATTGAAGGGGATGATAATATACGATGGTGTGCATTAAAATCCCCACCTATACTGTAAGTGTTGATGTTCTTTCTGCATGAGCAAAGAGTTGTGTCAGTTGTAGCACTCTGGTGTCTTCCCTGTTTATTTTCCTGTATATGTTGTATATATCTACCTTTTGGGTCAGTAATGTTACTGTTACTGCCAGTGTCTCTACATTGGTACCACAAGGAATTGGGTTGTGTAACCATGTTGTGTTTATTGTTGTTCTAACTAATGTAGCTAAGCCTTTGTCTGTGCCTATCTGTGGTGTGGTGTAGGCATTGTAACCTGCAATTCTAACCTTTTTTCCTGTTGTTAGGAATGTTTCTTGCAACAGGATGACATCTACCTCTCCGTTTTGCATATTGCAATTAGGGAGAACTTTTTTGACCTCCCTCTAGCAGAGTTCCAATGAAGGACCCTTATTCCTGAGTGTATCTTGAACTGTACTGTCTAGGGTCCCAAAGGGCGAAGGCAATTGCCATGACCTCAACGGATGAGGTGCATGAGGTGGATGATGTGAGAGTGTATGAGGTGAGAGTGGGTGGGGTGAGTGGAATGATAGGGATGGAGTCTGATGTAGCGGATGTGGAAGGTACCGGTGATAGTGGAGATGGAGTGGGTGTAGATGTTGTGGCATGGGTGGTGGTTTCCTGGACAGCATTAGAAGTGCGGGGAGAAAGACTTAGGTTTGGAAAGGAAACCCATGAGGAATTTTTCAATACTGGCTGCTATAATGTCACTACTGATTTTACCGGTCATAGCCTGTGTGACAAGGTCGGTAAGTTTTTCTCTTAGAACTGTAGTCTTAATGAATATAGTTCTGGGTAGAGGTTTTGGGGCTTGAAGTGTTGAGGTTGGGGCTCTAGAGGAGGATCTAGCCCTGGAGCTTTTTCTGAGCTCCTCCTGAGTGTAGTATCTCTTCCTTGACAGAGGTTTGGGAGCCGTCCTTCCTCTAGGCTCCTCTCTCTTCTCCTTGGGGAGGGCAGCAATTTCCCTGGCTATCCTTTCAGGGAATCCCCAAGCCATGTCAGTGTGACCCTTTTTGCAGTTAGGCATTTAGGTGTGGTTGGAATTCCTGCCGCCTTTTATTTATGCAGTCCTGAGTAGGGTGTCTCTGGCTGCATACTGCACAGGTGGGAAATTTGGCCAGGCACTGGTCTTTATGGTGGCCAAATTTTTGTCAATGGTAGCATATTAGGGGATCTGGGTAGTATTTCTTAACCCAGAAACTGCCGAAGATACCAAGGTCTACTTTCTTGGGGTAAGGCCCCTAGAAAGTGACAAGGATGGCCTTTGTTATATAGCCAGCCTTGTTTGTCATTCTTTCTGCCGCTGTGATGTTTAGCAGTTGTGTCAAATGGCTTTCCATCATATCAGTGGGGTACCCCATAACAACAGCCTTCTTTATTTTCTCCTACTCTCTGAGTTCTCTCAGATTAATGTCGGAGGTGCCTCTCAGTGTTGGTGCCTCTCAGTGTAATGAAGACTCTGGTCTCCTTGGTGGAGATAATCCAATGCCCTTGTCGTTTGGGTTTGGCTACAAGTTCCAGGTTCTTGTGTTTCTGTTCTAAGGCTGCAATAGCTTTGAATGCCTCTGAAGAGTTGCTGGTTACTACCCTAAAGTAGTAGATCTTGCCAATGTTCTGCTCTTCAGCAGTTGGGTTCTTTTTTTCTTCAACGGTTTGAGCCTGGGGTCTGGTTTCAGCTGGGGAAGGGGCAGAGTTCCTTTTTGCCTGCTTCTTCTTCCTTGTGACCTGTGTATATTCCTGGCTTTCCTTGCCCTGGTCAGTGTCTTCCTGAACTCGTATCCTGTTGTGTTGGTCGTTGGTATAGCAAATTTTCAGGTCTGGGTGTGGTGTCATTTCTTCGCAAGGAATTAGCTCCAGTTCTTCCATTGTTAACTCATTAGCCTTCTTCCTAGCCAAGTCCATAGAGGGGGGGGGGGAGAGGATAGACAGTGTGTCTGGTTGGGTTGTCCAACCCTTTAAGCCCTAAGGCCCCAGACAAAGATATAGATAGAGATAGAAGGAGGAATAACAGAATCTGTAAAAGAACGGTTAATCAGGGAGGCCCTATCTATCCTATTTGTAGCTAGATACTGGCCTGAACAAGTCGCAGCTGGGGAGACTCCTTACTGCTTACAAAGCACTAAGAATGCCCAGCAGTCCACTCTTGCTGGCAGGGAGGTTTTTGGGATGTAAATAAAACCAAGTACAAACCTATTTCTTTATTGAAACTAAGTGTGTGACTTTAAATCCTGGCTTATTTACACCAGTTTAGCAAAGCCCTATCCCCTAACTCCTATCACCTAATCTAGGTTTATAGGTGCCAAGACTAGCAGGCCTGTGCCATTTACCACAGATGGTGAGAGTTGGATTTTTGATCCTTGATTCCTGCTTCGACCGGAACTATAAATACCACAAGGGCTACCGAATGTTCCATAGGAGGATCTGTTAGTTGTTAGAAAAGTTAGGATAGTTTTAGAACAAAGCCTAACAGGTCCTTTGAATTTTTCTTATAGAAAAGGCTGAAGATCAGCCAGTTTTATAGGCCAGGCCCTTGACAGTGGTGCTGAAAAGCGCCCTACAGCAGCCTACACAGTATGGGTAGCACAAGGCAGCCCCTACAGCCAGGAATACTGACGATAGCAGCGGCGATCTCTGCAAGCATGGAAAGCAGCATAAGAGCAGCAGTCAGCAAGCAGCTATCTCCAGACATAAGCAGCAGGTGTCTGGCAGTCAGCGAGGCGAGAAAGCTTAGCAGCAGCAGCAGCAGCAGTCAGGAGGTCTTCTGTCTGTGGGAACAGTGAGAAAACTGAATCCGGGAGGGTGTTGTTGTTGTTGAAGATTGCCTGGCCCTTGTGGCCATACACGGGCTCCTGCACTCTTGCAACCCGTAGGTAATTGGGTAGGTGTTATTGTGAGGGTTTATAAATTATAAGGAGTCCTGCTTTGAGATTCCATCCTTATTGGTCAATGATGGCCCGAGGGCGGAGACTATTAATCATGGGAGGTAGTGGCCTCTGGAAAGACCTGACCTCAACACCATGCAAGAGGGGACCTTATTGCTAACGTGTATAAGGTCCACCACCAACAATAGTCCAGGCAATAACAACCATAACACGACGGGTAGAGCCAAAGGCCAAAACATGGATTATCTCCAGAGAAAACCAGAGCCATTAATCCCACCAAGCACGCTGGCTAGCCACAGGCTACTACCTCCCAGGATTAATGGTCTTCATCCTCGGGTGGGCCTTGACCAATAAGGATGGAATATCGAAGCAGGACTCCGTGTATAAGCCCTCACAACAACACCTGCACTACAGTTCACTCTTGATAATGAGCAGAAAACCTTCTCACAGCTCAAAACCAGTTGAGTTGAAGGATGTGTTATACTCAACTCCACGTAATTTAAAATTCTTGTACATAAGTGACCATTACTTTGTGCACACTAATATTGTGATAGTGTTTCATACTTTGTACGTATTATCTGTACTTTCATAGTGTGTTGATATATTAAAGATGAATTGTGAATGATATGGTCTTCATCACCTTCCTAATGATAATATGTTTTTTTCCCAGTTACTGGCGGACTGTAACACTAAAGAAAAAAAAGATAATAAGAACAATAGAAAAAGTTAATTACAATATTAACGTCCACTGAGGCAGTAATCTTTTTCAATAAAACCTGCTTAAAAGAGGGTCTACTCCCGAAATGTTATTATTATTATTTTTATTATTATTATTATTATTATTATTATTATTATTATTATTATTATTATTACCTAAGCTACAACCATACTTCGAAAAGCAGGAGGCTGTAAGCCCGAAGGCCCCATTAAGGAGAAATAGCCCAATAAGAAAAGGAAATAAGGATATATATAAAGTATATGAAAAGTAATGAATTAATTCTATAGAATATCTCAACTTCAGAAAGGATAAGGGAAGACTGTTCGACTATGTGATGATACAAGATAATACTTTATTTCATGTAAGGGTTTCTCTTTGGTTAGAGACTTCATTTATGAGTCTGTTAAGCTAATAAGGGCCTTAACAGAAACATGAACTGGACTTGAGTGAGTTTATTCAAACCACATAATAAGCTTATATTAAAAAAGTTGAGGATAACAATGGTAAAGAAAAATTATTAAACATGCAGTGGGAAGCTTAAACAGGTTTTTCTAGTATCAGAGAGAGAGAGAGAGAGAGAGAGAGAGTGAGAGAGAGAGAGAGAGAGAGAGATAAGTACAGTGTATGAGCATGCATGAAATACACGTGCATTATAAGTTGTTTGAATATAGTTTTATATAAACTTTTCCCATTTAATCACTTCAAGTGTTGCTAGACTAAACAACTATTACTTTTTATTCCAGACATTTCTCGTTTTTATACAATCATGTTTTTTTTTTTTGTTTTTTTAAGAAAAGGGTTTATAAATCCTTATTTGATGAAATTTCATAAATTCTGCTTTCTTTTGTTTCGCATTTTTTTTT
>NC_090734.1:1273051-1285551 GCF_036898095.1 Palaemon carinicauda | reverse complement strand
CTAGAAGTTTTATTTCAGCTGTTACCAAGCTGTGGAATGATCCTCCTAATTGGAAAGTTGGAATAAATGTATTTATGTTGACCAGGCTGACATGAGTCTATTTATAGTTTATATATGACATAACTGTTTTTGACGTTGTTAATAGTTTATATATGACATAGCTATTTTGACGTTGTAGCTGTTTTTAGAATGATTTATTGTTGATTTGTTCTCATCATTTATTTATTTCCTTTCCTAGCTGGGCTATTTTTCCCTATTGGAACCCTTGGGCTTATAGCATCCTGCTTTTCCAACTAGGGTTGTATCTTGTTGAATAATAATAATAATAATAATAATAATTATTATAATAATGATAATAATAATAATAATCAATGTAAATTTTCCAGAAACCTTCAGAAATTTTAGCATATATTGATTTTAACTCCTTTTTTTTATAAAAGAGCTGACATGGAAAAGGATTCAAGGGCCATGTTTCCGAGAGGGTGAAAATTACTTTTATGACTAAAAGCTGTGTATTGTAATTCCATATTCAAGGTTTTCTTTGTCAGATATGTTGACAGTGGTCAGAAGCCATGACAGTATGGTTGATTCATAGAAATTATGACCTCAGGAAGAAAAAAAAAATACCGTCATGCTCAGCACTTATAAAGGTGAAGAGATAACATATTGGATCAAATATTAACTGGTGGAATGTGAAGAGAAATCTAGTCAAATATAATTAAATGTAAAATAACGATAAGAATTTGCCTAAGATAAATGAAACCTTACATCAAGAATAGTGGTGATACCTGATATGAACTGCTGTTATTCATGCATTTTCCCCTATTTACTCTAACACTATTTTTCCCATCTTTAGAAGTCGATGTAAACGTGATTTGATTTCAGTAAATTACTGAAAATCAAAAATCTTTAATCGACGATTTTCATAATTTAAGGACACAATTTTGTTCGAAAGACGATGAAGAATTAGTTGTTGACTCCAAACCCCGAGCCTTTACCTCTACCCCAAGCCTCAATCTCATTTACCGTTATTCTGTTACTTCAAAGAGGTTTGTTGAAATGGAAAACTATTGGACAAAGTATGATGTGGGATGAGTGAAAGTTATGGGGATGGAAAAAAAAATTGTGTACTAACTAAGATAATATACGGTATGGGGGTCCATCTACCCATAAAGGAATATTCTCTTCGTTAGCTGACAGATAGATATTAGCAAAGGTGTGACGGTCTGTGGTTTATGTAATGGTGCTCGCATCTTAAAAGATGATAAGATATGTCCTTAAACCTGACCAAGACTGACACAGATTTTACAACTTCTCTCTCTCTCTCTCTCTCTCTCTCTCTCTCTCTCTCTCTCTCTCTCTCTCTCTCTCTCTCTCCTACTTGAAAAGTGTTCAATAACTGTGCCAGATCGAACGAAGCAAGTTTTCTTAGAATGAATCGCCTACTGACATATTAGCTATTATTTGTTCATCATTACCTTGTGTTTCTATGTTGGAGACTGATCTAACTTTTCGTTGGTCCATGCTTAAAGAAAATATGACTATTGATTAAAAGTATTAGGCCTATGCTCAGTCCAATCACATATTTAGCAATAATTCAACAATTTCATTTGAACCTTCTATTATAGAGATTCCTCAAGAATAATAATAATAATAATAATAATAATAATAATAATAATAATAATAATAATAATAATAATAATAATAACAAATGTTTTTCTTAATAAACAAATAAACATATAACAGAGAAATGAAAATATCCTCCGGAATATTCGTCGATGCTCTTCTCAGGGAAGCAATAATGTTGTTTTTCTCTCAAAGCTATTTCTATAAATATTAAACCAGATTATAAAAGGTCTAAAGACACTTGAGACTCCTAGGAAACGTAAACACCAATAATGTCATCCCAAACCCCGATCCCTTACCTCCAGCCTAAGCTTTGATCTCATTTAGCGTTCTTCTGTTACTTCAAAGAAGTTCGATGATTTGGGAAATATACCATTGGACAAAGTATGATGTGGGATGATTGAAAGTTAGGGACTGGAAAAAAAGGGTAAAGTTTTACTATTTTAGAGATTCTGATTATGAACAGAAAAAGTATGTTTTCCTGTAGTAAATAACGTGATTTGACCGAATTTGACCTTCATTTCAACCGGAAACCAATGAAATGAAGGTGAAAACCGGTTAAATCACGTTATTTGCTACAGGAAACCATATATTTTCTGTTGAAATGTTTAAATATAATGACTTTTATTATATATATTTTGTTAAACTCAAATTCAGTGTCAATTCACTCACATATGTACTGTAAACGATAACATTAACAACGCTGCCAACAATACACAGCGTTACCAACGTTACGGTGACATTACTAACGACAGCAATGATACGGTAATATTATCATGAGTATTTTAAATAATTTTTCCATATACCCTTTACACAATATACAAAAAAGTACAAAAAGTGTAGAGAACCTGAGAAACCCACCTAACCTAACCTAGAAGTGCCCAGGTCACAACACCAAATTAAAGTCATTTGTTATATATATCATGTTAATCCATATCACTTCACTCACGTTACGATAACGTTAGTACTGTTACGATAAAATTATAAAGGTTCTTGCTCCGCCATTAGCTCGCTTCCCTCGCATGAAAATAAAACATCAAGCTCGTAAGTACTGGCAAGCGGTAATGTTGAGCTGCGCACTTTAACATTAGTAATATTACTCTAACATTACTAACGTTAAATATAATGGTTCTTGTTCCTCACTTCCATCACAGGAAAATAAAACGTCAACCTCGTATGCACTGTCAAACGTTAATGTTGAGCTTCGCACTCTAACAAAATACAATAAAACTAACACATTAAAGTTAGAGTAATTAATGACTTACTTTTATGACGCTGACGACATAACTCTGTGGCGTCTTAACTGCTTTACCTTATTTTAGTACTACACTTGAACAATGTAAAATTTTGTATATTACATTGCAAGATTTAATAGAATTATCAACATTGGAATTCACCAAAATACTTTCAAGTATGGATTACTGAAGTCTTTACAATTTTCTAAAACTTCGATCGTAAAATACGCAAAAAGACGTCACATGAACTAACGAAGACCTGACTTGGGCAAAGGTTTCCACGGAAAAGGGCCTCTTGGAAGGTGGGGGTAGGGGAATATTAACCCCCCCCCCCCTCTGTGCAAACTTTAGACACGTGTGGGTTCGTGATTGGTTAACGGAAAAGCAACGGAGTCTAGAGAGTATATTTGAATGAACGAGAATGGGAAACTTGTCCAGAACAAGTATTTATATGAAATCTGGAAATGGCAATGTAATAACAAAATGTATAAAAGTAAAATAGAAAGATAAAGTGGAGTGATGATAAATAATATTTGATGGGTATAGAAAATGAGGTGATTTTATGAGGTATCGGATAATAAAACGGGTAATGCTGGGAACAAATGTAATATTCATACGAGGGTATTACATAACTGATCAAGTAATAGGCTTGAACAGAGCTGGTAGGAAGACGGGTAGTTACATTTCAAGATTAGAGAAGAAGAAATCCTATTGGTGGAGGAACAGTCTCTGCGCAGGGAGACGGGATTTTTGTGCAGAAGGTCGGAACTTGCTATGTACAAATGCACGAACGGGAGCGACTATAACCGGAAACTAGAATAAGAAAAATTAAAAGAAAAACACTGCTAATGTTAGATTGTTACGATAACATGTGATCAACATCACACGTTGGCAACTCTGGTCACCGTATTTTTTTCATGCGACATAGCCTTTGCAACGGCCCCTCCAAAGTTTATCCCGTAAACTGTTTTGTCTTTTCCTCCGTTTATTATACATCCAAGTAGGTAATGTATGGATAAGAAAAGGCTTGTAGTATGTTTATATATCGTTTCCCCAGTATGTTTTCCCCACCCAAAACCCCGAGTTCCCACTCGGTGTCTCCCAGTATCGTAGGATATATATATATATATATATATATATATATATATATATATATATATATATATATATATATATATATATATATATATATATATATATATATATATATATATATATATATATATATATATATATATATATATATATATATATTTCTGAAACTATTCAATTTCGACGGGAACGAGTGTCATTTTCGAAGAGAACGTAATTTTTTCTATGAGAAAAAGAAGTTTTTTTCCTAGTTTACATTGCCCTGTAATACAGTAAAATATTACCAAAATTGTGTAATAACTAAAAAAATAAGATAATAATCGGTATAAAGGTTGATCTATCGGTAAAGAAATCCGCAAAGAATATTTTTTTCGTAAGCTGATAGATAGATATTATCAAAGGAGTGACGGTCTGTGGTTTATCTATTCTTATACGCATCTTAATAGCTGAGAAGGTCTGTCGTTAAACTTGACCAAGACTGACCCAGATTTTACAACTTCGTCTCTCTCTCTGTCTCTCTCTCTCTCTCTCTCTCTCTCTCTCTCTCTCTCTCTCTCTCTCTCTCTCTCTCTCTCCTACTCTAAGAGTGTTCAATAACTGTGCTAGAACGAACGAGGCAAGTTTTCTTAGAATTAATCGTCTACTGACATATTAGCTATTATTTGTTTATCCTTATCTTCTGTTTCTATGTTAGGGACTGATTTAACTTTCTGTTGGTCCATGCTTAAAGACAATATGACTATTGAATAAAACTATCAAGCCTATGCTCAGTCCAATCGCATATTTAGCAATAAAATTCATCAATTTCATTTGAACATTCTATCATAGATATTCCTCATGAATAATAATAATAATAATAATAATAATAATAATAATAATAATAATAATAATAATAATAATAATGAATATTTTTTTAATAAAGAAATAAACAGATAACAGAGAAATTAAAATATCCTCTGAAATATTCGGCGAGAGAAAACTCTTTTCAGGGGAATAATAATCTTGTTCTTTTTGTCCTTCAAGATATTCTTATAAATATTAAACGATATTATAAAAGGTCTAAAGGCATTTCAGATTCCTAGGAAACGTAAACATCAATAATGTTCTTTTCTGGTGTAAAATAATTATCACGTTTATCTGGGAGGTTTATTAATTGGGCATATTTTCATCACTAAGCTGAGAGAATCATAACTTCTTCTTTTATGTTCTTCAATTTATTCTGTTTTCTAGAGGTTGACCAGTTTTCCCGATATAAGGTTTTCCACATTAGTGATATGATATTAGCGTCCTTTGAGAGTATCAGGATAATTATTCCATTAAGTAATGAAAAATTGCAAAACTCTTTCCTTTTAAAAGATTAAGAATAAAGAAGAGGCTTCAGAAACCTCTTTCAAACACATTGAAACAAACGAACCTTACAAAAAGCATCCATTGCCCAAGATTTTATTCTATTCTTCAATCCTTATATTTCAAAATGAAATATTTTTTTTTTTGCAATTTGTTTATTACTGAATAGAACAATTGTCGTGACATTATGAAAGGACGCTTTTAAAATATTCCCTGTAATTATTATGGAATATCTTATATCGGGCGAAATGATTAACCTCTTGAAAAGAAAATCAGTTGAAGAGCCCATTACAATAATATTTGCTCATAATATGTAAGTTTTTTTCAGTTTAGATATCAAAACCATACATTTAAATGGTTATATGCAAAGAAATTGGCTCACTACACAGACCTATTAGAAAGAAATGACTTAGAGTTCAGCTTTATGAAAGAAAGTGTTACTAGCTATTTAAATGGGAAACATGAAATATAGGAACTCGATGTTTTTATGAGGAAATGGCTCCGCTACCTTCTTGAATCTAAATATCTTTAAGAAGGTATTCATTTTCAGAATTGTGTGCCATCATATTATACATGTCTGTGCAATATTATTATCTTTTATCTGTACTTACATATTATGTTTGTATACTTGAACAAGCATATGCTTCATTGATATTTATATGAAGGTTTCTATGCATGTATATTGATCTATATAATATTTGGATATATATATATATATATATATATATATATATATATATATATATATATATATATATATATATATATATATATATATATGTATGTATATATATATATATATATATATATATATATATATATATATATATATATATATATATATATATATATATATATATATATTATGATGTGTGGATCCCGGGTTCGAGCACCAAAAATATATTATGCGATTATGACTCCCGAAGTCTGGGTATTAACAAAATAAACTAAACTACGGCTCGTGACTGGGAACCAAACATATATGATATATGCTACGCCTGGCAAGGTAATCAACCTCTCAACTTCCAAATTACCTTGTTTACTTACACATTAAAGCTGTTACACGTTAAAACAGTAATACACGAATTCTGAGGCCGTCAAATAACTCCCAAACACCAATATATAAAACTGTGAATATCCAAAGATCTCTTAAGCACACTCAAAACTAAACTGGGTAAGGCTAAGTATTAATAATACTTATTTAACTCACACTGGGGTTCTAAACAGGAATCGAGCCGAAATTTAGTCTCAAATAATAATGCTTGGAATAATACACTCGTTACGTAAATAAATATATTCAGTATAAATTATTACAAAATTGAAAAGAATAAAAAAAATAAGTCACTGGAAAATATTGAACAAATCTTAGAATAAGCCACAAATGTTACGATCTGAAATTATATAACTTGACTTGAAGTATCATAACTGAATAAACCTTAAACCTTAGAAAAGAAATAATGCAATGAAAAAATTACAAAAGCTTGAAATGACTCTGCCAAAATACAATGTATAAGTTTAACGCTAAATGATTAATAATTAACCAGATCACATTAAAACCCTACAGGGCCGTCTACAAAAAACGTTATACAATGCCAACACTCACCCTAATACAATTCATTCAAAATCACGTTTTAAGTCTTGCGTGATACACGATTTGCTATGGGGCCACAGCGTCACTGAGATTCAGGGCCTCTATAACACGGTTTTTTTTTTATCAATTTTTTATCAATGAATTTCATAAATATAACACTTCTTCAGAATGCACATTATATCTACACATAAATTTTGACTATATTCTGCATTACGTAGGTTGAATAAATTTGGTACTTATAATGTAAAAGTGACGTGTTTTGAAGACGGGCCAGCTTATTCAGAGAAAAGGTTTCGAACGCACTCGTTACGTAACTTATGACGGCATTTCTTCCCTCTTTCTCGATCGATGATTGGCTATACGTAACGAAAGCTATACCTCTGCCAACAATGACACAAAAGTTTAAATAAAAGCAAAGCAGTACACCTTTATGAACTCTGAAACCTCTCCACTGATAATTGTCATAATGAACAAACCAACAAAATATGGTAATGAATACAAAAACACTTCGATTATTAGTCTAACTCCCAAATTAAGTTTCCTAAGAAATTACAGTCTACTTTATAGGTCACAATCAGATTGACAAGGTGTAGGGAATAGTTGGTAATTTTCAAAAACGTAGTAGACAAGCTTGATTTGATAACTGCTATATCCAATGTCAAGCAATTTTTATTTATTGTTTATCTACCTACCTATTTACTGTAAAAAAAAAATAAAATAAAATAAAAAAAATAGCCGGTACTGTATTTTGGCTTTAAACATTCACCAATAATTATCGTCGGAATGATGACTTCATGAGGCTCCACCCACTTTGGCCTCGATATAATTCAGGATAACCCTGAAGGCTTACATGGGCATTGTTGGATCAGAAAATTTAAATTCTGGCTATAAAAACTCATTTCTCGAGTAGTTATAAGAAGTGCTAAATGATCCTCAAGGATCCCAGCAGTTGGCCTAATACTACTGCTACAGTAGTATTACTACGCTAGCACAGGTACCCCATCCGCATTTATGTATCGTTCCGCCATTCATAAAGTCATGTCATGTTTTTTCCCTGTGCAATAAGCCATGGCCTCCTCAGAAATCAAGTTTAACATTAGATGATAGGATATTTAAGTAAGCTGAAAAATTATGGCAACTGGGTATGTTATTGCCGATGTTGAAGCTAAAGATAAAGCATGGTATCATTCCTTCATTGCATTATCATCTTTACTACTATTTGTTTTGCTACATGTAGTAATTATTCTAAAGGATAAATTAATTATGTTCACTGTACTTCTATAAATTCCCATTAGATGTACAAATAAAACTCCTAAAACTATTCATGATTTATTTACAAAATGCAGTCATTCCCAAAACATAGCTAACACGGTCGTACGGCCTAAGAAGAAGAAGAAAAAAAATTATATCGATGGTCCGTTGGTCTGATGGAGAGTTTAGCACAAAATTCTTATTTTAACAAAAATAGTTATATAAAGACTGTTTACATACATTCTCTCTCTTTCTCTCTCTCTTGGTGGCATAGTGAATTGTTAATGGAAATGTTCAAAAGCCTGAATGACATTACAAGTATTATAATCATGTTACGCTAAATACAAATCAGACCATAAACATTGGATTTAAACTAGAAACTGAATAATTACCTATTCAGGCTATAGTAAATTTGGCCACGGACTTTCTCTTGACTGTATAAAGTTGCAAGTCGTAAGATAAATGCAGTTTTGCAACCACGGGGGCAATTCCAAATCCTGCTAGCTATTCTAGACTGTTATGGGTTTCAGAACCGATGGAACAAGGTGAATGGGTGTCTGGTGGATGGGCGGGGCAAAGTTTTGTCAAAAGGTGTTTATATTGCTTACGTAATGAATGTTTTCGACTCTTGGTTCGTTATCACTGGCCATGGCGTCGGCTAGATAATTTTTACACTATAAAAATTAAAACTATCGGTTTTAGGTCATTGATAATGCTGACAAAATTTGTGTGTGGTTGTAAAATATACATATGTCAACTTTCAGCTACATCCGATGCATTGATAAGGAGCAAAGTCCAAAAAACCGTGTTACAGAGGCCCGGAATCTCATAGTAAGTCACTGGTTTGCTACCGTGAGAGAGGGAGACGGGAAGGCTGATGCGGTTCTATGGCTGTCTGTCTCTGACTCTGACCCAAGCCCAACCTCAGGTCCTCTATATATGATATTTTGACTAATTCCAAAAGCTTCGAACTTGTTAGCGAAGCGTGGGGGGTTTGTGCTTTGCATCAAAGTTTCCAACTAGATGAAAATGCTGAAAAGGCGTATCAGAGAGAGTTCCAGGCAACTCTCAGATACACAGCAATGCACCCGCGAGATGACCTCCTCTGTTATCTCCGCCCACCCATCATCCCGAAAAAAAAAAAGAAATAAAAAAAAGATAACATCCTCTCACCCCTAATTAGGAAGCTTCCAAACCACGTGGTATACGAACATTCTCTCTCTAGCATGACGTAATACATCATAAAACACAAAAGAACAATGTCTAAAGGGTACCTGACACTTGCACGCATTCATGGTACGCACTGGCACGCATTGATGTGCGAACTTGCGTGAATGAGTCGTGAAAATGTCGTGAACAGTGCTGAAACTCCCGTGCCAGAGCGTACCAATGCGCGCCATGCGTGCCCAGAACTTTGAAATGTTTAAAGTTTGTGGCACACATTGGCACGCACAAAATAGTCGTGAAATAGTCGTGAACGATGCGCCAACTGGAGTGAACTGGAGTGAACAGTGCGGGAGCTGGCGTGAACTGGAGTGAACGATGCGGGAAGTGGCGTGAACTTTATAATGAAGAGAAACAAAAAGGAAACGAAAAAATTAATGAAAAGGAAAGAAAAATAAACCTAATAAATTTTTATATTTGCTTTTTTAATGTGAAAAAAAATGATACCTTATTTTAAACTATTTCTATAACTTTATAATGAAGAGAAACAAACAGGAAACGAGAAAATTAATGAAAAGGAAAGAAAAATAAACCTAATAAATGTTTATATTTGCTGTTTTAATATGAAAAGAAATTATATCTTATTTCAAACTATTTCTATAACTTTATAATGAAGAGAAACAAAAAGGAAACGAAAAAATTGATGAAAAGGAAAGAAAAATAAACCTAATAAATTTTTAGAGTTGCTGTTTTAATGTGGAAAAAAATGATATCTTATTTCAAACTATTTCTATAACTTTATAATGAAGAGAAACAAACAGGAAACGAAAAAATTATTGAAAAGGAAACAAAAATAAACCTAATAAATTTTTATATATGCTGTTTTAATGTGAAAAAATATGATATCTTATTTCAAACTATTTCTATAACTTTATAATGAAGAGAAACAAAAAGGAAACGAAAAAAAATAATGAAAAGGAAAGAAAAATAAACCTAATAAATTTTTATATTTGCTGTTTTAATGTGATAAAAAATTATATCTTATTTCAAACTATTTCTACAACTTTATAATGAAGAGAAACAAAAAGGAAACGAAAAAATTAATGAAAAGGAAAGAAAAATAAACATACTAAATTTTTATATTTGCTGTTTGAATGTAAAAATAAAATGATGTTTTATTTCATAAACATACTTATTCTTCTTTATTACCTTAAAATGAAGAGCAAAACAAATTTTTTCTGTTTGCAGTTTTAATGAAAAAATAAAATGATTTCTTATTTCAACACACTTTTTTCTCTATTATCTTAAAATCAACAGCCTAAAAACTTTTCATGTTTGCTGCTTTTAATGCGAAGATAAAATGCTTTCTTAATACTTGTACATATTTTATGTCTGCTATTTATATGTAAATCAAATGCCTTCTTATTGAAAAAAAAAATAAAAGGCAACAAAAAATACAAACGAAAAAGATACGTTTCTTCTCCTCAATGCAATGGTGTCTCTGACAGAAAGCATTGTTGTCTCTTCCGAAGCCAATCCAATAATGTCCTCGGGTTGGAGAAGCCCTGTTTTTATATGGAGTGGCCAATATGTGAACTGGCGTGAACTCGCGTGAACGTGTCGTGAACTTCTCGTGAACTACGCGTGCCAATTCGTGCCATGGCGTGAACGTCGCGTGAACATCGCGTGAATATCGCGTGAACAATGCGTGAACTGGAGTGAACTGGTCGTGAACAGTGCGGAAAAAACACCAGTGCGTGGCAAAAATGCGCGCAAGTGTCAGATAGGCTTAAGCCCTTATTCCTATCTCACATGAATCCTACAAAAATTTCAAATAGACTAACGTAAGATTTCCTAGCAAACATACCTGAAATAAAAGTTAATTATTTACAAATAGTAGGTAAAATACAGATTTTAACTAGAATGAAGAATATAATGAAAAATATAATGAAATTCACGACGAAAGTCTTATGTAATTTACAAAACATACTTATATCACATGAGTAGGGTTAATTTTACGGGCTGGGTATCCTGTCTTCAATGCACATATAAAAACAATATAAATAAATATAAATAATATTGTTAGTAAACTATGATATTTACTTTACAATAGACCAGCTTCGTATGAATATAAGTGTGTATATATATATATATATATATATATATATATATATATATATATATATATATATATATATATATATATATATATATATATATATATATATATATATATATATATATATATATATATATATATATATATATATATATATATATATATATATATATATATATATATATATATATAATGTGTGTGTGTATATATATATATATATATATATATATATATATATATATATATATATATATATATATATATATATATATATATATATATATATATATATATAATATAGTGGAGATTTCTTTATTAACGTTTATGATGTAGTTCCCCTTTATTTGTAAGATAAATATCTTTACTTGAGGTAAATTAATGTATATGAGGGAGGGACGCATATCTTGCGATTTATCTCCTTTCTGGATAAGCATTTCTTTTAACAGAGAGAGAGAGAGAGAGAGAGAGAGAGAGAGAGAGAGAGAGAGAGAGAGAGAGAGAGATTCCGATAATATAAATCTCACATAAGTATACCCTATAGACCCAAAAGGATTTTTTCGTATTTCGTGTATTGTTTATTAGAAAAATCTTTTCTTTGATCGGAAGTAATTTGTATTATTTAAAAAGAAAATATGGTAAAGTTTTTCCCTCTAAATATTGAAGGTTTTCTTGCAGAACCAAATAAATCAGGATTGTTGACAATGATAAAAAACTTTAACTTTTTTTTTATATAAAACATTATTATAATCATTCATGAAACTTACAATATCTGCTACAGAAGTAAGGATTTTAAATTAATAGGTAATTTTCTTAGTCTTTTTATAATTCACTATTTATGTAATATTCCTGACGATGATTTCTAAGAAAATCAGTTTAAAGACGTTCTCTACAGGTATTGATTGAAACGATGGTTTCAAACTTATTGTAAAGACTCTAATTTTTTCGAGAAGATTTTCCTTGGTTTACAGCATAAATATTTCTGTGTCAAGGCATATAATAATCGATTTTATTGAAATTTATTCTCGATCAATCACTTACTTTTAACTCTACTAACAGTATTCTATATTGCATTTTA
>NC_090734.1:1253051-1265551 GCF_036898095.1 Palaemon carinicauda | reverse complement strand
CTTGTCTGAACCTCAGCCATGTTGTTTGTCAATAGGGTTTTCAGATTGTTGCTCTTAGGAGAGAGAAGGTTTTCAGTTTACATGAGATCATTTAAAAAATAAAATGGAATATGGTGTGTTCTAATTATATTTAAAATTTTGTGTGGAATCAAAAAATAATTTGGGAATATGTTCATATTTATTTAGAATTGGCGTGACAACAGAGAAGAAAATTATGAGTTTAATCAACTAATTAAGATAAAATAGACATAATCATGATTATAATGCTGCTAAAAAGATAGACAATCCTTATCTTCGTCTTTGGAAGTTGTGTTGTTGCTAACGTAGATTTTGGTCTTGTTAACGCTGACAAGAGAGAATGACTTCGGTTTTTATAACATAATAAGAGGTATTACCTTTTTACAAAGATCTTATTATTATTATTATTATTATTATTATTATTATTATTATTATTATTATTATTATTATTATTATTATCAAACTACAACCGTAGATGGAAAAACAAGATGTTTCAAGCCCAAGGGCTCCAAAAAGGAAAATAACCTAGTAAAGAAAGGAAATAAAGAAACAGAAAGAATAGTGTGCCTGAGTGCACCCCCAAGCAAGACAACTCTAACCCAAGACAGTATAAGATAATGGTACAGAGGCTATGACACTACCCAAGACTAGAAAACAATGGTTGGATTTTGATGTATCCTTCTCATAGAAGTGCTGTTGCTAAGAACTCGAAATTATACACCGCTTACCTTTCAGTTTGAATTCAACCCTAAGCCCATAAGGTAAATTCTGTGTTCGTCAGCTATTCCTTGGCAGCCATTCAATCAAGAACTGAACATAACAAGTACAGTGATATGTTCGCCTAACATTCTTATGGCAGCAGATCGATCCCAGTAAGTGACCGTGATTTTAAGCTGTTTACTGGGGAGGCCACTGCTGTGGTTGGGGCACCACAACGGGGGTTTGGGCTTGTTCGGTTGACGTTTTAGTGAGCATTCATTCTGAGGAAAATGGAACTGAAACCAAACAAGTTTATCAAGGTTACCTAATGGAAACCGCCATTCGCCATTCATTAAAGTAAACATGGGTGTTCATTCCACATGCATATAAGTGGCATAAAATAAACGTAGACAATTAACAAACTTAAGATAATATTGGAGAAAGTCAACATTCATACGTTACCAGCTGGTCCCATTTTATTCCAATATCTCTCCTTCTCCTTCGACGGGAATTGACAATTAGGAAAGTAGATATTCTCGAAGCAGCATTTCTCAATCACTTCTCATCTGCATTAACAACATCTAATGTCAGTACTGTGTTATACCCTACAATACTATATACATATTCCTGTATCAAGGACTATCATCATTTCCAGAGAGTTTACTCATCCATACTTCATTAATGAAAAATTATGAAGAACTCTCTCTCTCTCTCTCTCTCTCTCTCTCTCTCTCTCTCTCTCTCTCTCTCTCTCTCTCTCTCTCTCTCTCTCTCTCTCTCTCATACAAAAAAACACGCGATGACACGTGTAATTCCTTATTACAATATTTTTACTTATATTCAATTACTTTATACATTTCTTTCATATTATGTCATATGTAAAGTACAGAATAATAGGGGTACACAGTTACACGTTTACAAACATATACACACATATGCATATATGTATACATACATGTATAGAGAGAGAGAGAGAGAGAGAGAGAGAGAGAGAGAGAGAGAGAGAGAGAGAGAGAGAGAGAGAAATAATTTTCTAAAGATTTTTATTACTAACTACGTCATGTGCTGATGGAGAATATATTAAAGAACATTAATTATCAAGTAAGACTCATCGTATTTTCCATTAATGTCAGTGAAATGGCTCTATATAATAAGAAGGAAATCTCCCTACAGATACAAGGCCTATTAGATATATTAATAAGAAATTCGTCTTTTTCTTAAGAGTAAAAACCTTCTTTTTGGTTTTTATAATATATCTGTTTTACATTATGATTTATATAGTCATTCAAGAGAGTGGAAACATTGTTATTTTTAAATCAGATTTTTTTCAATGAAGTTGCAAGACCAAGTTAGGATTTTCATACCTTTTGAGATCATGTTGCAAGGCCCAATTCAAGAGCTTTTTAAAATGAAGTTACAAGACCCAACTCGAGATGTTTATTTTTTTATATGATGTTCCAAGACTTAACTCATATTTTTTTTAGAAGTTGCAGAACCAAACTCAGGATCTTTACTTTTTTAGATGAAGTTGCAAGACCCAACTCAGGATTTTTTTAGATAAAGTCGTAAGACCTAACTCAAGGATTATTTTTTTTTTAGATAAAGTTGCAAGATTCACCTCCGACTAAATGGATATTCATTGTGTGTTAGGAAAATAGAAATTTTTACTGCACATGTTAATGGATGATTGATGATAATAGGAAATGTCCCTCCAATTTCAGGTGTGCGTGACATCAAGCAGACAACCTATCCATACAATATTCTTTTTTGTCTGTCACACTGAACGTTTGAAATTTGTTTTTGCTCTTAAAAAAAACTCTTTTTGTCAGTTCAAATAACGTTTTTTTCGATATCAAAAGGTTCAAAGGAATGCGTTATTCTACACAACATTTAGATATTAATTTTTTTTTTTCGGTGTAGAAAGCTACAAAAAAGATTAAGGTTTCCATTTAATAAGTGAAATTTCCAGTAAGTGTATCACTCTACATAACTTGTGAATATTAAATTTTTTTAATCTAGAAAGCTGCAATAATCTAGTTTTTCATTGTATAAATTAATAAATTTCGTGGATATATAGATTTTACGATAAGCATTAAAATATAAATCATTTGTAATTATAACAATTGATTTCTTTTTTCTTTTTTGAATACAGCAGTTATTGTTCACAGATAACAGCAATTGAAAAATTCATGTTAAAAATATCACCAGTAGATAGTCATCATAGTATTCTGATTTAAATTAATCAGGTGTCATTCGCATTCATGACATCTAATCTAGTAATATATTTATATCTTAAAGCAAGAAGAAGAAAATCTAAAAAGGAATAAGTATTATGACAAACGAAAATCTCCTTTTTAAACATGATTTCTGTAGTGTATCATTTTTTCCCTATTTTGTTACATAAAGTAATGAAACCCGAATTTTGTTATCTGTATTAGGAGAGGACGAATAAGATTATCTCGCACCGCACGTGCTTCACATACGCTTCTACACTGTATATAATGCCATTGTTTTTCTGTCTCCCGCTCTCTCGCGCACTGATAAAAGAAAAACCTTTTTAAGCTTACCATTGTATGTTTCACATTGTGCGAATATTTGTGACATTGTTGCCCTCAACGTTTTGTATATAAGCTCGTTATCTTGTTGAATAAACTTCACTTCCATTCATCTTGCCTCTCTGTTAGTACATATCAGCCACTTCGCACAGTCTCTTTGATACCTAAGGACACTTATAAAAAAATAAAACAGATATAATTTTTATCATTTATATTATGGTTTAAAATAGGAAATTAATGTTCGAATCTTGAAGTTTTTCTTGAATATTACTATAATTTTATGATCTACAAATGTTGAAGCATCAACTATTGTGTCGATTTTACCTACTCACTTTACAGGTGACGTTTCCAACAGGTCTTTTGGGATGAGAATGCCATTTCCATATACTCAATGAAATGTATTGCACTATTTGTGCCTCTCTTCATTCGGAAACTAATTGACCCGAAAAGTGAACTGAAAATAATGTCAACCGAAATTTTTTTTTTCTTGACTTTACCTTGACTGTATATTTTTTCCTAAATACAGGTTACTCAATTGTTAGACAATTCATTATTATTATTATTATTATTATTATTATTATTATTATTATTATTATTATTATTATTATTATTATTATTCAACAGCCTTCATAGAAACTTTGATTATACTTTGACAATAATTGCATCTAAACACTTTATTGTGGTTTATTATTTTTTTCTCTCTTTGGCTCATATAATAATATCCGGATGCTAAGTCAGATAAGATGGACATTCTTGTTTATAAAAAAAAAAAAAAAATCTGTGGTAGAACATATTGTACTTAATAGGGCATATTGCAATGCATATAATATCATAAACAGCCAAAACTAATTGAGCTCTGTACTTCATTCGCAAGAGTAAAACAGGAAATCAAAGTAAAATAGAAAGAGCAAACTTTAGCAAGAGTAGTTGAATGGGAAGGAGAGCTGCTGAAGGCAATTAGGATCTCGGGAGTCAGAACAAAAGCTAATAACTTGCTTTCAAATCTTTGTTTGGCCTGTAAACACAATTGCTGGAAAGTGTCAAGGCAGATTTTTTTTTTTCCTCTTTTTATGGATTTCGAACCACACGGTATTATACGTGTGTGTAATTGAGAGCTTATTGCGTATATCTGTCTGTTTACCTTGCTGACCTTCATGTAGTTATTTCTATATTGCTCCAAAGTGTCAGTTAGGATTTGGGACGGGAAAAGTTGTTTGTGCCTAAACGTGTATTGCGCTCTAGTCTTTGGTGATATTTGCTAAGGTTAGTATTTATGATATGTATTACTTTCTTTTGACAAAGAAATTACGTATGGTATTATCTCTGTGCGTAAGTCTTACCGATTCATTAACTTGAAAAAGAAAAAAAAAAAAATGAAGATACGCGTATGAAATCTACGTTTGTTTGAAGATTTAAAGGTCACTCATGAATGGCAGAGGCAATGGACAGTGACTGTGCCCTAGCAACTAGGAGAATGATCTAGAGACAAGCCATATATGCATGATCAGCCAGGCAATGGCTGCTGATGATTTAGCAGGAAGACCTTCTGGCTTCCCCAAACCTCACCCCAATAATTTATTGTGAATTATCAACCTTATTCATGAATTTTAAAAAAGCAACCTAATTTAGGTTAGAATCATTTGCTACCAATCTCTTCCTTACTTTTTTATTATTATATTTAAGTTGTATAAAAATGTCATGTTTTCTAAAACAAGACTTCAGTACATATTACCAAACTTATTACTTAAGAAGGATTATTCATGTTATCAAAAAGGCTAGAAATTATTGAAGGTTTTCGTCAATAAAATATTTTCACTCTCATTTTAAAAATCGTTCAGTCAAATATGTTCCTGAACATATTAGATATCTTATTAGTTAATATTTGGCTGAATATATTAATCCAAATATCCAGCCAGGACAAAAGTAATATAATTTTTCAATAAACAGCTCGCGTTGCTTGTTTCAGCAGCTCAAAAATGTAGAGTACCTTTTTGGGTTAGTATTATTACTTCCGCTAAGTAGATTAAATGTTTACCTGCTATTTATTTATTTGTTTATCGATCTGTTAGTTTATCTGTTTACCTATTAGCAGACGTCTTGCTGGATTTTCACCAAGGGCCCTCTCCAAGGAGGTCCAGGAAATGGCTGCTGATGACTCAGCAGGTAGACCCATAGGCTTCACCAAACACCCACTCTTTAGATCACAAGGATGGAGATATTACAGACAGTAGAAGAAAATATCGATTGAGTGGGTGGCAAACCCCAGTCCTGCAGATCGCTAGACAGGCATTTTTGTAATAATTAACGCTTTGACACACTCGTACTTAAACTCCTAGTATAAAGAGATGACATTGATAAAACTTAAACTTTCAGCTTTTTTACATTTTTTATCTTAACAAAGTACTTGGGAAAAAAAAATGAAAAAAAAAACACTAGTCCGGCTAACGTTCTGGTGAGAATCTATTCTGATGATACTGGAACTGAAGTCAGAAAACTTGACTGAAACCTTTACTTAGATAATCATCGGTAAAGCAATATGCTGTGGTGAAACCCTTAATGGATTTCCTTTGTATTTCCCTCCACGTAACTCGACCATTTCGAGGACTTAGGAATTTCCTGTCTTATAGGAGGACCTTTTTCTGTACAGTCTTAACTGCAATATCTGAAATCGGAGGCCATAGTAGCTTTACTTACTTATTGCGTGGTTGGATTTGATAGACGTTTATGTTTGTCTACAGGATTGAGTTTTTTGATAGTTGATGTTAATTGAAAAAGGATTTTGCAATTTTAATTGGAAGAATTTATTAGTGTTTTATGAGTACATTTTTATATGATAGAACTTTATCTTTGCCTACAGAATAAATATTTGTTTATCAAGAGAAGTCCATGGTTGAAGTACACTTATGGTACGAACAGAAAAGATTTTAGCTCTTGAAAATAAAGAGGTAACAGAGTGCCATCATCTCTGGAGACCCAGTACAACCCTAGTTAAAATAGTAGGATGTAAATAAGCCCACGTGCTGCAACAGGGAAAAATAGCCCTGAGAGGAAAAAAAACTCTATATAAGTTGTACTAAATAAAGCATATGAAATATAAGATCAGAAACAACGTTAAAATAGAACTGTCATATACAGATAATGAAGACAGACTCAACATAAAAAGATTATGGAATAATTAGGCAATTGTAACAGTGGAATTTTAGAATTTCAAATTTGCAACGAATGTTACGGGGAAATCAATTTTGAGATTTCTGTTTAGAAAGAATGTTACTGAATGTTGCTGAAGTTTTATGAACACTTTTATCAAAGGTTGTTATTGAATATCAATGACTTTGTATAAATGTAAATACAATTAGTACCAGTACTAGAATAATTAGACAGATAGATAGGTAGGGCAATAGACAAATAAATTTCGAAAAGAGTTATTCTGAAAGCTTTTTTATCTTTTTTTTTTTTTTTTTTTTTTTTTTTTAAGCTAAGGGGGAATCCTAGACTCACTTTTCGTATTTTGGAAAAACACTCTGAACCGGTTTTGATCACTAACTCACCTGTGCGTTCTTTCCAAATTAGATATGACCACGAAAAGGCAATACTTAATTTTCCTGAATTAATGATTCATTTCATTCGTCACATTAATACTACCGCTGGAGAGTTATCGGATCCTTAGATTGGCTAGACAGTATTACATGGGATCCCTCCCTCTGGTTACGGTTCATTTCCCCTTTGCCTACACTCACACCGAATAGCCTGGTCTATTCTTTACACATTCTCCTTTGTCCTCATGCACTTGACAAAATTGAGACTACCAAACAATTCCTTTTCGTTCAAGGGGTTAACTACTGCACCGTAATTGTTCAGTGGCTACTTCCCTCTTGATAAGGGTAGATGAGTTTCTTTAGCTATGGTAAGCAGCTCTTCTAGGTGGAGGACACTCCAAAATCAAACCATTATTCTCAAGTCTTTGGTAGGACCAAGATGGTTTATCCAAAGCGGTTCAAACTGGAGAGTTATCGGCGGTCCTGCCCGGCGATCTGTTGGCCTGTGGTTCAAGACCCTCTCAAGGTCGATAGCATCTTGTGGTATCTTTGTGAGCTAAGGATGGCGAGTTTGGAGGCCAAGTAGATCTACTTGCTGAATTATCAGCAGTCATTGCCTGACCATCCTTGTCCTAGCCTGGGTGGAGAGGGAGCTTGGGCGCTGATCATACTTATATACGGTCAGTCTCTGAGGCATTGTATTGCTAAGGCCCTGTCACTGTCCTTTAACTCTGCCATTCATGAGCGATCTTTAAAGTCTTTAAATGAAATAAAATTAACAGAGGATGAATTAGCAAGCTAATTTGCAGGTAACCGGAGAGGATTGAATCATCATTCCTACGTGATTGCAAAATCTTTGGTGAGAGAAAAATAGCTGCAAAATGATCAGAAACTGAGTGGCACTTTTGCTCTATAACTGAAAGGATAACATATCATTCTAATAGTGAAACCTTCTCCACAATGAGACCCAATACTAGACAATACTCTAAAAATTTTATTCCAACTGTGACCATGCTGTGGAATGATCTCCAGAATCGGGTAGTTGAATCGGTGAAACTTTAAAAGTTCAAACATGCAGAAAATGTTTTTATGTAGAACAGGCTGATATAAGTCTTTTATAGTTTATATATGAAAGATCTGTTTTAATGTTGTTACGGTTCTTAGAACTTTATTTTACGGTTTTCTATATCTATTAAATTGTTTATTACTTCTCTTGCAGTTTATTTATTTCCTAATTTGATTTCCTCAATGGGCTATATTTTTTTTTTTTTTTTTTTTTGGAACCCTTTGACTTATATCATCCAGCTTTTCCAACTATAGTTGCAGCATAGCTAGTAATAATAATAATAATAATAATAATAATAATAATAATAATAATAATAATAATAATAATAATAATAATAATAATAATGATAATAATAATAATAATAATTATTATTATTATTATTATTATAATAATAATAATAACAATAATAATAATAATAATGGAAAACACTGAGAGCGCAGACCTCCGCCATAGCATCTTATTTCTCCAAATCAGCTTGTTTTTCCAAAAATCCATTTAGACCGTTTTATTATTATTATTATTATTATTATTATTATTATTATTATTATTATTATTATTATTATTATTATTATTATTAATTGCTAAGCAGAAAGTTATAAGCCCAGCGGCTCCAACAGAGATAATATCTCAGTGATGAAAGGAAACAAGGAAAAATAAAATATTTTAAGAACAGTAAGATTAAAATAAGTATCTCCTATAGAAACTATAAAAAAAAAACTTTAACAAACAAGAGGAAGAGAAATAAGATAGAATAGTGTACCCGAGTGTACCCTCAATCAAGAGAACTCTAACCTGAGACAGTGGAAGACCATGGTACAGAGGCTATGGCACTACCCAAGACTAAAGAACAATGGTTTGATTTTGGAGTGCCCTTCTCCTAGAAGAGCTACTTACCATAGCTGAAGAGTTCTTGCTACCCTTACCAAGATGAGAGTAACCACTGAGCAATTACAGTGCAGTAGTTAACCCCTTGGATGAAGAGGAATTGTTAGGTAATCTCAGTGTTGTCAGGTGTATGAGGACAGAGGAGAATATGTAAAGAATGGACCAGACGATTCGGTGTGAATGTAGGCAAAGGTAAAATGAACTGTAACCAGACAGAAAGAGGAAATGTAGTACTATCTGCCAAGTCAAAAGACCCCATAATTCTCTAGCGGTAGTATCTCAACGGGTAGGTGGTATTTGAAGTCTGTGCGAAAACCATGTGCGAACCTGGGGTTAAAGGTTGGGGTAAATTTGATCAACCTTTTGCTTGACATTGGCCTTTGACCTACGACTTTCCGAATTGAGTCACTTCTACGTTTCAGCGATTCAATTAATCTCTGAAACTTTCACTACTCTATGAGTAAAATTGTGGCCAGGAAGTAGTTCATAAACAAACAAAGGCAAACGGACAAATAGGGGCGAAAACATAGCCTCCTACCAACTTCGTTGACGAAGGTAATAATAATAATAATAATAATAATAATAATAATAATAATAATAATAATAATAATAATAATAATAATAATAATAATAATAATAATGAAGTCTTTGAAAGGTTTAATTTCTGTTCGATCGCTGGCAAAAGAATCCCACGTAATGTTACAGAAAACCGGTAAATATTCCAAAGGTAAATAATGTTTTCTCATTTTCATTAGGCCTACATGAATTCTGTGTGGCTTTGTATTTGAATAATCAATGATATCCTTCTGGGAATATACTAATTCAATAATATCTACTGTTTAATAAACATTTGCTGTTCAATTACGTAATACATAACAGTTGATTTTTTTTCTTCATATTTCTAGATGGGGAAATTGAGAAAACTTAGAGCCGTGAATTTATTTTACTTCCCTTAAATCTAGTGAATATTTTTTCTTTTCGGGAGTCAAAATAGAAATTATTTTGTACGGATATTACATCATAATTTCCTTTGTATCATTAGATATTTATACTTTTAATTCATTGCATTACTTCTATTTTCTTTTCTTTTTGCTTTTATTGAATAGATGACAAGAAAAAGAATAATCAGGAATATTTTTTTATAAAAGAAAATTAAAAAGCTATCTAAGGGGTGCTTAAGATTTTACTTAGGGGACCTGAAATGAGTTTTGGAGAGAGAGAGAGAGAGAGAGAGAGAGAGAGAGAGAGAGAGAGAGAGAGAGAGAGAGAGGAGAGAGAGAGAATCATCATTGTTTTCCTGTTTTATCAGTATGCAATTCAGCAATTTTGACCATTGTATGTCAGTTATTTTGCCAAAGGGGAATAACGGTTTAATTAAAACAGACCAACCATGAACTTCACTCACTATTTTTCGAGCGTTATCTCCCTTTTCATACATTCACGATCTAAATAACATGAAAGTTTGCTTTTTATGTTTTGCTTTGAAATAAAAAGAAATTTATATTCGAATTTTCCCAGATCAAGGACCATAGATTTATTTTGATTTGAGCTACAGGTTGAAATTTCCGACTATTATTATTATTATTATTATTATTATTATTATTATTATTATTATTATTATTATTATTATTATTATTATTATTATTATTATTATTATTCATTACTATTTTATTATTACTCTTAGTTACTAAGATACAACACTAATGAGAAAAAAGAGATGTTATAAGCCCAAGGACTCCAACAAGGAAAATAACCCAGTGAGGAAAGGAAATAAGGAAATAAATAAACTACAAGAGAAGTGATTAAAAATCAAAATAAAATATCTTAAGAAAAGTAACAATATTAAAATAATTCTGTCATATACGAACTATCAAAATAGTGTGCTCAAGTGTATCCTCAAGCAAGAGAACTCTACCCCATGACAGTGGAACACAATGGTACAGAGGCTCTGGGACTGGCCAATACTAAAGCATAATGGCTTGATTTTGGAGAATATGTAAAGAATAGGCCAGACTACTCGGTTATGTGTAGGCAAAGTGAAAATTAGCCGTAACCAAAGAGAAGGACACAATGTAGCACTGTCTGGCTAGTCAAAGAAACCAGTGACTCTTTAGAGATTATATCTCAACGGGTGGCTGTTGGCCCTACTCAACCTACTATCTGTAACATTAAGTTTTAGCTGTTATCTTATATTGAGAATTCGCATTATATGAAATTGAATTTTGATATAAAGGATATGGCAAATATATCTCAGAGAAAATGTTTTATTTATTTGAATGTAGAAATATTCTTCAGATAAAAAATTGGAAAATTACAACTCTACTCGATTCTAACATTTCCCGCTTGAAATGCTGCAATCTATTATTCTATATAAAATATAATTCGATTACTTTTATCCACCTGCAATTTTGATCTTTAAAAAAATAGAATTGATAATCCCTTCATTTTCTCCTCCTATGCCTATTGACGCAAAGGGCCTCGGTTAGACTTTACCAGTCGTCTTTATTTTGAGCTTTTAAATCAATACTTTTCCATTCATCACCTTCTACTTCACGCTTCATACTCCTTCCCTCTTGTAGGCCTGGGTTTTTCAACTCTTCTGGTACCTTGTGGATGTCCAAGCCTTCTCCATCTATCCTTCACCTTCTAATCCTGTCCTGCTATTTAACTCAAAATATCGTTCTGATGGCTTTGTTTTCAAATGTGCTACATCTGTAGGAGATTTTTTCATTTTCATTCCATGACTCGTGTCCATAAAGTAACACAGATCTCACTAAATTGTTAATAGTCTGATTTTAATATGTAATTGCATGCGATTTGATTTCAAATATTATACTTAACTTAGCCATTGTCTGATTTTCTTTTTTCAATCTTTCATTAAACTCTAATTTTAAAGACCTTGTATTAGAGATCATAGTTTTTAAATACTTAAATGATTCTATCTCATTATTCCTTCTTCCTTCCAATGACATTTCCTCTTCCATTGCATACTCCGATCACATCATCTCTGTCTTTTTTTTTATTTATCTTGAGCCTAGGAAAACATCTCAAACTTGCACAAATAGAGGAAAAGGCAGCTTTTCAAGAACTTAGAAAACAGAAGACAATTATATTGAATATAATCCCAAATGACTGGGTAAATATCGTTTTCAATTTTCGTTACAACAAATTGCGATTAAAATGTGTTAAAATAAGCAGAAAACACAACAAAATGAACAGGTTAATACAACAAAGTAAGTGGACTACTAATGCTAATGACAATATTGTTTGCAATATCTCTAATAAACCGTTGGACAATACTACCTCAGCAGCTTTGGGATATGGGATAAACTTTTCTTTTAAATAAAATATTGATTGGACTGATATCGGCAATGCATTTTGTAAATTGGAAAAATATGGTAACATTTCATTAGAGGAAATTAATATATGTAAGGGTATAGTATACGGTCTCTCAAGTAATAGTTTGCCCGCAAATGTTCCACTAAGATTTTTGAACGCCTATAAAAAGCTAAAGAAAGATGAAGATTTACACATTACGAGAGCAGATAAATCTAATTCTTTAGTCATTATGAATCAAACATACTATGATAGCAAAATATTAGAACTACTTTCAGACAGAGAAACCTATGAAGAAACAAGAAATAACCCATTAGATAAAACCAACGCTTCGTTCAACAGAAATATCAAAACTATTTTAAAAGATTATAAAGAAATCTTACCCAGGTTTATAACTACTTGTCC
>NC_090734.1:1211696-1241696 GCF_036898095.1 Palaemon carinicauda | reverse complement strand
CATGATTTTGTCTATGCTGACTGGGTGGTAAACGTGTGGCATATTCACAAACTCAACGGGGAATTACGCTATGATATTCTCAAGCCAAGGGCCGTGTCTGACGTCATAAAAAAAAGTAGGCAGTCTTTGCCCATCTCCACACGCAGCGGAGCAAAGACCATTTGAGGACTGTGATATAAATCACAGGTAATTATGATACGTTGATACTGACCAACGTGGGTGGCGTGCTAAACACATCTATGTACAACTTGCTAAAACAGAGGAGTAATGAGATAACGTTTATTTAAAGCGAAGCAGCCATGGCGAAGCAAAGACTTTGAGGGACAGAATATAAATACCACATATGATGAAAAAATCCTAAAGAGAGAGAGAGAGAGAGAGAGAGAGAGAGGAGAGGAGAGAGAGAGAGAGAGAGAGAGAGAGAGAAATGCTGTGCGTTATCGTATAACTCACCTAATAACATTACATCTAAATGTCATCAGATATCACCAACCTTTGTGAAGACCATCAGTAGTCTCAACAAATTAAGCGGATTCGGTTCTTGTCCTGTGAGTAACCGGAGTATTGGAACCGTATGATGCAAGGAGGCAGATAAAGTTCACTCTTTAAGAGGTATTCACAGTGATTTTTTGTTTATTGAAAAGCAATAGAAAGTAAATATTTAACAATTTGTGCCATAAGAAAACAATGTTTAAACCAAGTTGGGTGTAATAAGAAAAAGTTAATTAATTTAAATTAGAAAAGATTTTTATGATTATTGAAGGACCGTGAAATTACTTACTCTAACCTTCTTGAAGTTAATTATTACCCTGGAAAGGTATGATGGGTCGTTTGCGACCCCTATAGCATTTTCAAAACCTGTTTTTTTCCCCAACCTGTCTCGAATATGGAAGTGATCGACCTGCAAGGGGTGACTAGTCTACATGCCATTGTCTGCTTTAGGACTGATTTTCGTCTAACTTCCCTCCTTCCCCGTTTTTTTAAAGCTATTACATAATTATAAATTGTCGAACAGTGTTGATACTTGTTTGAATCTTTATAGTTGGAAAGTGTGGGTGGGTGGTGTGTCTACCACTTGCATGACATTGGTTTTGGCTTAGATGCCATATATTGCCATGAGGTCCATTTTCCCTCAAATGCTAATTTCTGATTTTTTTGGGGTTTTTTGCAAATTTGATTTTTTTTCTATTTTGAATTTATCTTCAATAATGGCCAGCAGTCAGTATTCCCTCGGCATGGATGTCATCAACACACTTCTAATGGAGTTAAAAAGAGATGTTGATGATAATATGGAGCTTGCAACCCCATTCTTCATTCCAAGTGGTAGATTTGGCTGTAAGAGTTGTTGCGGTCTGCGGCCATTTTGTTGACATACCCGAAAGGTAAGTTGGCATATCTCTATATATTCTAGTTCTGTATAGAATTCGTGATATTTTGGCATAATTTAATGCATACATATCATATTTTATAGGAGATACAATGATTTTCATAAGAAATTTACATTGTGAACCAGGCCGTCAAAAAATGACCTTTAGATTTCGCCCCTGTTATAACAGTAAATTACATCTTAGTGCACATTTTATTATATATTTCTGTTCTAGGATAATATGAGTTTATTCTATAAAAAAATTAACCTCTTCCTATTTCATATGGGTACCCAAAAAAATTCATGAAATTTGGACCAATTTTTTTGGCCAAAAAAATTTACCCTTTTTTTCTCATTTCAGATCTTGACTTCTATGGGTCCAACTCATTTCCAGCAATTACACGCTGTTGCTTTGCCATCTAAGAAGTTGTCCCTAAAAGGATTTATGTGTATATGTATATTTCTATTTTTTGTGAATATTTACGTCCAGTCTTTTTTTTTGTATACTTAAATTTTTAATATATTTCCAATAAATTGTTATTTTGTAGATGAGTATCATTTATATTTTCGGTAATTTTCAGCATTCTTTGATGTATTTTTAGCAAGTCTAACAATACAGATTGATGGATAACTAAATTTGTCCTGAATTTTTTTCGGAGTCGGGGTCGTTCACGACCGAGTATACCCTTAAAGGGGTGTCCGAGTAGCATACCTATCCAGGGTTTTGTTTTCTCTTGAGTTTATATTATTTTCATGAATATTTTTTTCTCATTTTTATTATATTGTCATCTTGTAATTAATCATTTACTCCTTTTGGTATACATTATTTTGATAACATTTTATTTTCATTAAAGGATGTATTTCTTTGATTTCTTCGATTGCATTGATCATTGGGGATTTTTCCTTCTTTATGAATACATACAAGTTTGTTAATTTATTTTTTTACCTTGGTATTAAAATCATTTCCAATTTATTAAAAGTTATTTTTCCCAATTATATATCAGAGAAAATCGTAACATTTGGGACTAGTTCAGAGGTCCATGTTAGACCTCTTATTCTTTCCCAAACAAAACTCTTACAATTCACATTTTGTAAAAATGAAAATCCCATGTAATAAATAATTAATGAAGATAATGTTGTATTCAGTATCTTAAAATTTATTTTATAACTTAAACATCCCAAAATTATTTTTATTATGAGAAAGAAATGCAAAATAACAGAATATATTTTATATATTACAAAAACTGTTTGCTTTCACGACTTGAATATCAATTAATAATTTTGGTTATCATTTACAAAAAAAGAAAAAATGAAAAAAATATAAAAATGGATTTTCAACAGCAGATGTGAAACGAAAATTTTGGTTAACATCTCAGGGAATTCTATCAATTCTTAAGTAGCAGGAAAGTAGAAAAATACAGATATTTGCTAAAAATAAGGCAGAAGACAAGGTTTTTTTTTTTTTTTTTTTTTTTTTTTTTTTTTTTTTTTTTTTTTTTTGATATATACTTCGAATACAAAGAATCTATAACTAATACTAGCGCACAAGCCTCCTCAGTGAATTATAGATTTCCGCGGCGTATTTCAATATGGCATAACTGGTATTCTTAATGTTTAACTTTACCTTATAACACATGTATAATATATAATATTTTAAAATAAAGGTTATGCTTATAGTTTGGATTAATTGAGTTTGCATTATCAAAATATGATTTAAATACAAAATGTTTACAGCTACAGCAAAGATTTTCCCCTAATTAATCTTACTTGAAAATACTTCGTAGTTTCAAGTAAAATCGATATTTTCCTTATATGAGGAATCCAAAATATCTAGTTGGTGTCATGAACTCTGGTACTTGTACTATAAGTACTATAAGTTTGAATTGATAAAGTTTTCGTTTTAAGAATATGATTTACGTCCAAATGTTTACATCAATTTCGAAAAGATTCCATGAATTAATCTCGCATAAAAGTCTTCATATTTATAGCGAGTGTTTTCCTTTTGTATGGTGTTGCAAGGTGGCTGTTAGGTACTAATAGAGAAGGAGGTGAATATAAGTGACTTTATTCCACTGGGTAATGAGCTTATATACAAACAGTTGAGGGCAACGATATCACAAAAATTCAAATCAAGCTTAAACAGTTTTTTCTAATATCATTGCGTGAGAAAGCGAGATATATAAAAAAAGCAATAGCATTACCGTGTATGAACTTGAATGTAACACGTGCGGTACAATGGGTCCCAAGGTACTCAGTTAGCATCATGAATTTTGGTACAAATTAGGAAGAACCAAGGAAACATCTGGTAAGAACGGCATAATACGAAGCAAGATTATCATTTCCCTAACTAAAAGACTCTGCTATTTCCTATCCTACAGTACTATCCATAAAATAATTGTATTACTTATTTTATTTTCTAGGGAATTGTGATAAAGTTTCGTTTTTCTCTAGCAGTGATATTAACATGCAATATTGTGGATTTTCCGATATCACATTAGTTCAGTGACATGTACAGTTGGACGCAATATCTCCTGCCACACCTCTCTATGGGGAAGTGCACACTGTCATACCCTTACTGCACGATGGGTAACAATGTAGTTAGTGAAGGGAGAGCAGGCAGAGGTGGTGGAAGGCGCTAAACACAAGACCTCACCACGCAGTAAAGGTGTTACATGGTGTATTTCCTTAGAGCGTGGTATATTCCTATGTTCAACTGACATATAAATCCACGACTTCTGTAAAGTGGAGTGAAGAAAGCGCTGGGTGATAGGAGGATAGATGTGAGAAAGGCAAAAGAGCATGACAGAAATTGGAATGAATGGCCAGTGATTGTGAAACAGTTCCGATCGGTCCTGCTGCTTCCCCTGGTCGTCTTCGTGACCACTGAGGTAGCAGCAGTTAAGGATTTATCATATGAAGCTTCATTTGAGGTGTATAACGGATAGAATGGGCTGTGGCACCCTAACAGTACCAACCAAACTCGTCAGTCTGGGAGGAGTGAAGCGATGAAGTCTCCATTTTTTTTTTTTTTTTTTTTTTTTTTTTTGCTAACCCCCAATTGGGGAAGTGCCTTGGTAGATATATTGAATTCAATTGTGAAATCTTCGTTTACCATCAAATCGCAATTTCTCGAATCGAAACGGTAATTTGACCCTTTCATTAAAGTCACATTATGTCCATTTGAAACCCAGAAAGAAAAGGAAGAGAAAAGGAAGATTCCAGCACAAGAATTTTTTCGTTCTATTATATCGTTACGAATTTTTTTTTTGTGAGCTTTCTCTCGAAAAACTCTTACCCGAAAAGCGTTGTTTATAAGCTCCTCTCGCGATATTTCTTTAGTCTGATAACAGCCTATAATTTAAAAAAGAAAATAAATATATGTCACAATTCCTCATATATGAGACAATTTTTTGACCAAACTTAAACAAATAATAGAGTAAGAGTTCACTTGCCTTAATATCTCATCAATTCCAATCAATCCAATCAAGATTGATGTACTCTTTGGCTACAAGGACCAAGAACAGACCTTCATGAGATCCAACATTATTTATAAATCCAAGTTCCCGAGATAACCGGTATATATGTTGGATCTTGCTGTAGGTTGCTGTTGTCTGTAGATGAGATATTGTAGCCATCTGGGATGCTGTTTCAGAACTGGACAATGACTGGGTAATCCAGAATTCTCCAACATAAGGAATCATACATCTATATGAAAAATCAAAGTAAATAGAAATAATTTTTAAATTATTGGTGGAACAAGCCACATCAATTTTCTAACTGCGCTTGAGTTATTATACATCGACGGATTGTTCCGTCTTGGAACTTCAACGCCTCCGCTTCTCCTCTTTAATTAGCACAACTGAAGTCTTAGGTCTAAGGGTGTCATTTTTTGTCATTCGTTCTACTTCTCCTTTGGATGGTTTGGTGATCACTGGATTTCTTGTGATTTTAATATATTCATTTGTTTTTGTTCTGTGAAAATTTTAATGAATTTGATATTTGTAATATTTACTGATTGATAATTAACATAGAAATGTTCGAAACGTTTCAGAAATGAAATATGGACCTTTTATTGATGTTTTATGGACCCTAATGCACGCCATCACATACAGTATATATATATATATATATATATATATATATATATATATATATATATATATATATATATATATATATATATATATATATATATATATATATATATATATATATATATATATATATATATATATATATATATATATATATATTCTTGACTTGATGCAGATGTATATTTGTAAATATATGCATAAATGTCTTAGGGTCTATGCAAGCATAAACATAAATAACACAATTTATATTTTAAGAAAGTACAATTTTACATATATCGGTAAAAGCTGTTGAAATGCCTCATTGAAATTGTGTCTCAGAATGTCTCGGTATACTCATATTTTAGTACAGAAGTTCTTCGTTATCGTAGTTCAATGCTGTTGTGTTTTGTCAGTATAGCCATGACTCAGTATCGACATGTCTCAGTCGGTAATGTTTCATTATAGTGGTGTCTCAGTATAGTAATTATTTCAGTATAACAACGTCTCATAGATAAATGTTTCAGTCTAGTGGTGCCTCAGTACAGACGTGCCTCAGAGTACGGCAGTCAGTGATTACACGTCTCAGTCCGGCAGGGTTTTCTTAATTTAAAGGTACTTCTTAATAAACTCGCTTCAGTATATTCGTGTCTCAGTGAGGTGTCTCAAAGTATTGGTGTCTCATCATAGACGTTTTCCCAAGGAAACCGTGACTCAGTTTAGTCAGACAAGTCTCAGTAAGATAGAGGCCTACTAGTATATTGGCGTCTTAGTATGGTAGTATCTAATGTTATTTTTATTTTTTCTTTCTTTTCCTCCTTTTTCAAGTCATTTCTTTTAACATAATGTTTATTCCGTCTTTAATTTTTCCTTTAAAACATCTAAACTTTTTAAAACTTTATTTAACCTTTTCACGGCAAAGGACCTCAATTAGCTTGTCTTGAATGGCTTAAACTCTAGCAAATGTATTGAACTATATAATAATAATAATAATAATAATAATAATAATAATAATAATAATAATAATAATAATAATCTGGATTTTTACTTGAGAACTAAACTGGACGAGGAGAGAGAGAGGGCTAAAAAGCATTAATTTCACAGCGGAGGTGCTCAGAGATAGCGAGAGCCTTTCCCAACCAATCACAGATTTGCACCCCGTCCATGCCTCCATTATCAACCAATCAGAATCAGTAAAACTTCCTCCTTTCCCCTAACCAGGTAACTACTAACTTCCGTACTCCCTTGGCACTCTCTCAGTCCAGCGTCACGTTTTATTCCCATCGCTTTTAAAATCGTGTTCTCCCTGACTTTGACGATTATTTATTAGTTATTGCAGTGTGGTTTGCCAATTACTCACTTGGAACATGACATCGAGTGACAGTGATGTTTTAATTGAAGCGGGGATATTTAAGGATAGTGTTAATGATGTTATTAACGTGATTAGTGAAACAGGTGCACTCCCAGACGATCATGTGAGTTTCAATATGGCGGAAGAAATGAAGTGAATCTACTTGGATGTTTCTCTTGATCTGTGTTTGAGTGAAAAAGTTATCTCGACCGTAGTTGATGTGTAGGAGTGGGGATTTTGAAGGGGATTCGGTAGGTTTTGTTGGGAAATTTTAAGGTGCGCTGGTGGACATTGCACCTTAGGTTGTGTCGGTGATACGCCAAGTTCCAAAGTTTTTAAAGTAGTTTTACCCAGAGTCAATACAGATAAGGTCTGTTCACGAGGCGGACTTTATTAAAACATTAGCGCCATCCCTTTTGTAACGTCCTCGGCGTCTAGTGTGGACAGATTGTCACCTGAAGCCATGAGTTTTCATTGTCACGAGCTACACCTTTCAATCTTCATGCACATTATTTGTGGACGATGCCTTCTTATTGCACTGTTTTCGGTTGCAACAATGTCTTAACTAACTCAATATATAAAGTCTTAAGATATTTCAGGTTTCCTCGAGACAAATCAACACAGAAAGACTGGGTATTTCGCTACAGACGCCAGGATGAATGTAACGTAAAATACGCCCGGGTTTGTTCCCTGCATTTCCAACAAGAGGATTTTGAAGATGATATAAAGTCCCAGATACTTAGAGCTCCTCCTAAATATATGAAGAGTACAACTGTGCCATCAATTTATTGTTTCTATTGTTCATGACCTAGGACCTAACATGAGAATATGGAAGCATTTTGGTATAGACCCAATCAACTTTAATAGAATTTCATTTAAAATACAGAATCAAATAGAGAAATTTTTTTTTTACAGACGCATCTCATATGCTTAAGTTATTAAGAAACCTTTGTTAATATTAGTATTTTCTTCAGAATCCACGATTTAGATATTAAAAAAAAAAAAAAAAAGAGAGACCAGCGGATACTAAGAAAATTGAAAGATCATCTTTTGAAAGACTTTTTTGTCATAAAATATTTGTTCGTTTTGTCATGAAATATTTATTCAAGTAGAAACTATCCAAAGCTGTGTTTTATTTGTTAGATGCTTTATTATTACTTAAAATATACCAGCATATATAATATAGTTTAATATTCCAAACAAATACAATTAACATACAACTTTTTCCCTGAAACTATCCGAGTCATTTGATGTATGTATTATTCTGATTTTTTTTATTAAATTTATATATGTCTCATAGGGAAAGTTGTATATATATATATATATATATATATATATATATATATATATATATATATATATATATATAATGTTAATGTGAAATTTGCTTGAAATGTGCTCTCTCTTATATATATATATATATATATATATATATATATATATATATATATATATATATATATATATATATATATATATATATATATATATATATATATATATATATATATATATATATATATATATATATAATGTTAATGTGAAATTTGCTCGAAATGTGCTCTCTCTACCATTATTCCTTTATTTAGATAAAATCTATATAATATGATTCATATATTTTAATGTATATTTTTTTTGTGGTCAATTGCAAATACAGTAGTATTCGTTTTACACTGTCCACATTTCTATGTATTTTATGAAAATTGGTATTCATAAAAAAATTTGTAAAATATAACTAACGATATCTTTTTACCTTCTATCATCAATGAAAAGAATTGTTCTTAAAAAGGGCATGGAAACGGCGAAAGAATTAAAAGCTTTCCTAACAGTTATCTATAATCTTGAAAGTATTATTACCTGAGAGAGAAAAAAAAAACTTACTAAGTTTTCCTGTTTTAAAAATAGACTTGATGAGAATACAACAAACCAGTATATAGGAAACAAATGAATAGCAAAAATAACGAAGAAATATAGTAATTATCTGTATCGAATTTGCTATATCTTGGAAATAAATCAATGCTTTGTGAATAAATGACACTGGGTATTAGACAAACATCATGCATGTAGTTTTTTTATCTAAAAAAATTAGCTAACACGTCATGCAATGGATTAAATGTATAAAAACTAAAGACTCCTATATTAATTCAATGGAGAAAATCAGCCAAGGGCTTCCAATGACGTCATGGCACCAGCTCCACCCCCACCGCCTGAGTTAAACAGACTCTATCTGTATTATTTGTACCATTGGGTGTGTTAAAGGTAAACGTAATATTGAAAGGTGTTTTGATGATAAACATCATATCATAGGGTGCATTGATGATATACCTACTGCTTACATTGTGCTCATAATAGCTATAGTACCATAGTCATCATTTGTAATAAGTGTACCACTAAAGTTGGCGATATAATTAATGACATAGTGGATGTTGGTAATAGACCTAGTGTTGTTTAGTGTCTTGGTGTAGACATAGTACCACAGCCTCTGTTGGTGTTGTTTCTCAGATAAAACTATAAAACTTGATATAAGAATCATTTCAAAGAATTTCGGCCATTTAAATGGAGCAAACTTTGAGGAACAAATGACAGAATATACAGTAGAAGAGCTGGGAAGTGCGGAAGTCAGTTAATGATTTCATAAGGGATATTGAAACTGAAGACGCCCTAAAAACTTCTGTTCAATTTCCTCATTGCACTAGAGAAGGTCAAACGCCCTTGTAATTAGACGAATGACCCCATTCGACGGCAACGGGACTCTGTAGAAGAGGAAGAAACAGGGGTGAAGGGTGAGTGTTAATTATCATGAACGTTAACAAAAAGGAGAAAGTTATTTCTCGTCTTTTGTTCATTGCTGTTCTGATTATCATTTTTGAAACCTGTTGTCTTTATGTTTTCATCCCATACATTATACCTTAACATAGGAATACGTTTTCTAAAATAGCCAGTGTTATCATAACATTATTTTACTTATAACTTATTTATAATCTGCTCTCGGCAACTTTGCAAGTTGTGTAATGCATTTGCATCTGTGTTTACAATACCATGCGAGGTAGCTCTTCTATTATATGCATTTTCTAAGTTTATTTCACGGAAAATGTACTTGAGAAATTATATGAATTGTGAGAGAGGTCAAATAATTTTATGCACATAGGCCTAATGTAGGACAAAAGAACTATGTTTGGTACGGTATCTTAGATATTAAATGGTTTTTGGAATTATGAATATCACAGGTTTTTAAACACGTTTTTTTTCCTTTGGGTTTCTCTATTGTGGTGGACATTTTCTTGCGTCGTTTAACTAGTGGAATTCCGACACATATACACACGCATAAACACACAGACGCACATATATATATATATATATATATATATATATATATATATATATATATATATATATATATATATATATATATATATATATATATATATATATATATATATATATATATATATATATATATATATATATATATATATATATATATATATATATATATATATATATAGTGTAAGTAGCTGACTTATGGTTACAGGATTTGTTTTGTCACTTCACTTGACCTATATTACTACATTAACTGCTTCATTGTGTTACTACGGTCACAAATATGGATAATTATGAAAATTTAACGATTTTAATCCAAAACATTATCTTATAAACACAGAAAATATATAATTCCCCCCCTCTCTCTCTCTCTCTTTCTCTCTCTCTCTCTCTCTCAGTATATAACGGACCTTGAGCGAAGCGAAAAATTTATTTTTGGGTGAGATGGCCATGTCGTCCTGATGGAAGTTCCTATTGGGTAGCTTCCTAGGGTATATTACAACTACGGCGATATTCCCAGAGAATTTACCTTAAGGTACCAGAATTCTAACTCCTGGAGCGAATATCCCTCGTGAAAGGGATATCGCGACATATCAGAGGACGTATTCTTGACACGCCACATGGAAATCTGCACCCCGAACAGAGATTACGTATCGCAGGGGGCAATTGGCAAGAAACGAAATCGGGAAAGAAAAAGGGGGAGCCGCTCCCAAGTTTCCCTATCTCCCATTTCGTAAGCGTGCCTGGCACAAATCCTGGCGCCATATGTATTCCTTGTAGCGTACACGAGGTGCTACAGATACTGTATGTAGGGAGGGGTCCTACAGCCCTTTCTTAGAAAGGCAAGGGCGGGTCCATCAGGACGACATGGCCATCTCACACAAAAATAGATTTTTCGCTTCGCTCAAAATCCATTTTTTGGGTTCAAGCCATGTCGTCCTGATGGAAGTATACCAGAGCATTACTGTATCTGTGGATTCTCAGAACGTGCCGTACTCTCCGGAGGTAATTTTTCCCGGTCGACTAGACCTAGAGACCTAAGATGTTACCGTTATACATCTTTTCAACTAACTATAAACCATGTTAGAGCTTCCTGCCCCCTACAGGGAAGAGACCTACTAGACTCTGGAAAAGTCTCGAAGAGTACATATACCTATGTATGAATACCAGGCAAGCTAATATAGTGGTCTCACCGTATATTAAGTAAAGCATAGTTTGTAAAGAACCACTGTGTCAATATGAATTATCGACCAGTTCTCTGCACAATACTTGTATTGGACAAAGGTTTTTATCCGCATAGGAGGAAAACCAATGCAATATAGCTTGCATAAAGGAACAATTCTATTAGAATTATCCCAGATAAGGTACATAGAATGAATGCTGAATTATACCAATAAATTGACACAGGTGAAGGAGACGCAAGGTTCTCAAGAACAAATTTATTGACAGACAATAAATAGACAGGTTAACAACAATTATATATATATATATATATATATATATATATATATATATATATATATATATATATATATATATATATATATATATATATATATATATATATATATATATATATATATATATATATATATATATATATATATATATATATATATAACGGATTTTGAGCGAAGCGAAAAATCTATTTTTGGGTGAGATAGCCATGTCGTCTTATGGAAGTTCCTATAGGGTAGCTTCCTAGGGTATATTACAACTACGGCGATATTCCCAGAGAATTTACCTTAGGGTACCAGAATTCTAACTCCTGGAGCGAGTATCCCTCGTGAAAGGGATATCGCGACATATCAGAGGACGTATTCTTGACACGCCACATGGCAATCTGCATCCTAGACAGAGATTTCGTCTCGTAGGAGGGATTAGCAAGAAACGAATTCGGGAAAGAAAAAGGGGAGCCGCTCCCAAGGCTTCCTTATCCTTCGATTCGTATGCGTGCCTGGCGCCAATCCTGGCGCCATCTGTATTCCTTGTAGCGTACACGAGGTGCTACAGATACTGTATGTAGGGAGGGGTCCTACAGCCCTTTCTTAGAAAGGCAAGGGCGGGTCCATCAGGACGAAATGGCTATCTCACCCTGAAATAGATTTTTCGCTTCGCTCAAAATCTGTTTTTTGGGCTCAAGCCATGTCGTCCTGATGGAAGTGTACCAGAGCATTAATGTATCTGTGGATTCTCAGAACGTGCCGTACTCCCCGGAGGTAATTTTTCCCCGGTTGACTAGACCTAGAGACCTAAGATGTTACCGTTATACATCTTTTCAACTAACTATAAACTATGTTAGAGCTTCCTGCCCCCTACAGGGAAGAGTCCTACTAGACTCTGGAAAAGTCTCGAAGAGTACATATACCTAAGTATGAATACCAGGCAAGCTAATGTAGTGGTCTCGCCCTATATTAAGTAAAGCATAGTTTGTAAAGAGCCACTGCTTCAATATATATTGACCAGTAATCTGCACAATACTTGTATTGGACAAAGGTTTATATCCTCATAGGAAGAAACTAATAAAACCGGCCTCGTTCCTTTATGGGACGGAGTCCTCCCAATAGGGGATTACATAAACCAAAGCAACATAGCTTGCATAAAGGAACAATTGTATTAGAATTATCCCAGATAAAGTACATAGAATAAATGCTCAATTATACCAATAAATTGACACAGGTGAAAGAGACGCAAGGTTCTCAAGAACAAGTTTATTGACAGACAATAAATAGACAGGTTAACAACAATTATATATATATATATATATATATATATATATATATATATATATATATATATATATATATATATATATATATATATATATATATATATATATATATATATATATATATATATATAAAAAGAGGATAACCCAAAACTTTAAGCATAAGTATGATAGTAAACAGAACTTGTTTATCTGAAAGAAAAAACATTAAATGCCACTTTTTTAAGATACCGAGGTATCAAGTCATAAAAGTCTGTATTACAAATCAATCACATTAGCGTTAAAAACGCTCGGCACACATGTCTGTACTTATGCTAGGTTCACCTTTGGAAAAAGAAACAGTCTATGTGGGCACTCGGTGCCCTCATTTAGTTTGTAGTACAGTATATACCTACACACTCACCCTGGACTTAATCGTCCCAATTAAGACCACTGTTCCTCGCAGAGTTAAACAGTAGGGTTAACTACCCGACCCACTGCTACCACAGATATCTTTAGTTCCTCTACTTGCTTCGCATAGTGGCGAAAGAACACCCTGGAAGACTTCCAGCCCGTGTATGAACGGAGATGTTCAAAATCCATACAATTAAAGAAATTTAGGGATGAGGCAACTTTCCTCGGATCGTGACCTGCGGGTGTACTGTCAGAATCCGCTCTGCGAATAAAATATGTGATTTTCGCTCTGAGTTGATTCAGAGATAAATTTGAGCCTGATGTTTCTCCCCTGAATAGTTGACCACCCTTGAAGTCTGAAGTTCTACGAAGATAGACCTTTAGGCATTCTACTTGACATAGAGATGCATCTTCTTTCAGAGGGCAGATTCTCCAGGGACCTCACCTGTTGGTGGGTAACTCATTCTTGGCGAGAAACGTAGGATCCGGAAACAGGTTCAGTTCCCCCCCATCCAGGAACTGAACACGACCTGCCTCTCTCGAGAGGGCTACGATCTCACTAACCCTGGCCCCGGACACGAGTGCAAATAGGAAAATAGCTTTCTGTGTCAAATCCTTTAACGCACATTCTTCATTGCTCAACAAGGAGGCGAAATGAAGAACTTTGTCTAAAGACCATGAGATGGGCTTTGGAGGTGCTGAAGGTCTGAGCCTAGCACAGGCTTTCGGAACTTTATTAAAGATCTCGTTACCTAGGTCGATCTGGAAGGCAAATAAAATGGGTCTCATCAAAGCAGATTTACACACTGAAATCGTGTTAGCTGCCAACCCTTGACCATGGAGGTGCATGAAGAAAGATAAGCAGAAGTCTATTGAGATCTCCTGCGGATTCTTTGCCTTTACAAAGGCCACCCATTTTCTCCAAGATGACGCATATTGCCTTCTATTCGATTTGCACTTATATTCCTGTAGGAAGTCTATGCTGGCTTTCGAAATCCCGAAACGCTTTCTCACCGCAAGGGCGAGAAAATCATGAGCTGCAGGGTCCAGGTTTTCTGTAATGAAGCGCAGACAGTCGACTTCTGGACTCGCTGGGTCAGAACTGGATGTGGTAGCGGCAAAAACTTCAGCTGTAGTTCCAACGCCAAGGGGAACCACATGCTGTTCGGCCACTTGTGGGCCACTATTGCCGCTACCCCCTTGAAGGATCTCAGTTTGTTTAGGACCCTCAACAGAAGGTTGTGAGGGGGGAACAGATAAATCCTGGACCATCTGTTCCAGTCGAGGGACATCGCGTCCACTGCTTCCTCTAAGGGGTCCTCGTACGGGGACACGTACAGGGGCAACTTCTTGTTGTCTTTCGTCGCAAAGAGGTCTATCTGCAGTTCTGGGACTTGATTCAGAATGAAGGAGAATGATCCTGCGTCTAAGGACCATTCCGACTCTATCGGTGTGAACCTGGATAGAGCGTCCGCTGTCACGTTGCGGACTCCTTGAAGGTGAACTGCCGACAGGTACCACTTCTTCTTTTCTGCCAATCGGAAAATGGCTAACCTCACCTGGTTGAGAGATGGTGACCTCGACCCTTGTCGATTCAAGCATCTCACAACCACCTCGCTGTCCATCACCAATCTTATGTGGATCGAGTGACGCGGGGAGACTTTCTTTAAGGTAAGGAGCATTGCCATAGCTTCTAGAAAGTTTATGTGAAAGGTCCTGAATAGCTTGGACCAAGTCCCCTGGACTTTTTTCCCATGAGAGTGACCTCCCCATCCCTCCTTTGAGGTGTCTGAGTGAATTGTCATCGACGGGGGAGGTTGCTGAAGAAGAACAGACTTCTTTAGATTTCTGGCTTGGGACCAAGGCCTGAGAAGAGTACGTAGCCGAGGCGGCACTGGTCTTCTCAGATCTCTTCGCGCGTTTGATGCATACCTTCTCCAATCTCCGGTTGCATCCTTTAGCTGTGCTCTTAGCACTGGGTCTGTCACCGAAGCAAACTGGAGAGAGCCTAGTACCCTCTCCTGTTCGCGTCTTGATATCCTTTCAGAATCTAGAAGTCTGTTGACAGAGCCCGCTATCTCCTTCCTTTTCTTCGTCGGGATGGAGAAACAGTGTGACAAAAGGTCCCAGTGGATTCCCAGCCACTGGAACTTTTGGGATGGAGAAAGTCGAGACTTTTTTCTGTTGATCTTGAAGCCTAGGTACTTTAGGAACTGGATCACCTGACTGGAAGCTTGCAAGCATTCGGTCTCGGATGCTGCCCACACCAGCCAGTCGTCCAGGTAGGCTACTTCCTGAATTCCCTTTAGGCTTAATTGTTTGAGAGCTGCGCTCGCAAGCTTCGTGAAAATCCTCGGGGCTATGTTTAGCCCGAATGGCATGGCTCTGAAGGCATATAGTCTCCGTTGTAGCCTGAACACTAGGTAGGGGGAGAGTCGACGGCTGATTGGGATGTGCCAATAGGCGTCTGACAAGTCTATAGAGACTGAGTATGCCCTCTTGGGCAGTAAGGTCCTTATGTGTTGCAGTGGTAGCATTTTGAATTAGCAATTCACTATGAACTTGTTGAGTGGCGACAAGTCCAGAATGACTCTGAGCTTTTCCGAGTCTTTCTCGGGAACACAAAACAGCCTCCCTTGGAATTTGATGGACTTCACCTTTCGGATCACCTTTTTCTCCAACAGTTCTTGAACGTACTCCTCCAGAACGGGGGTGGAGTGTTGGAAAAACCGAAGGCACGGCGGTGGAGTGCTGTACCAGCTCCAGCCCAGTCCATTCTTGAGTTGGCTTTGGGCCCAGGGATCGAAGGTCCAACGATCCCAAAATTTCATCAGTCTCCCTCCTACCGGTATCATTTCACTTGGACTGCCTTCCTGAGGTCTTGCCTCCCTGACCACGACCACCTCTGAATCCCCTTCCCCTTGAGGGGCGCCTAGACGAGCCTCTGGCTGCTCCTCTAGGCTTTGCTCGAAAGGAAGAAGACTGTCCTTCGAACGTTGGAGTGAATGCCGTGGACTGACCTGGCACAGCCTTGGGTACCCACTGAAAAGTGGTCGGCGTTTGTGCCACCATCTGGGGCACTGGAGGCAATGGCAATTGCAGTTGCTGTTGCTGTCTAAAAGGCTTGGCTGGCCGAGACGGTAGCCTAGTCCTCATATTCTTCCTCTTTGGTTGAGGACCCTCATCCGGGGAAGACTTTCTTTTGATAGCCAGGCCCCACTTCTGGAGAAGGTTTCTATTCTCCACGGCGGCCTTATCAACAACTTCTTTGACGACATTGGTAGGGAAAAGGTCTTTTCCCCAAATGTTGGAGGAGATTAACTTCCTTGGCTCGTGTCTCACCGTAGCGCCGGTGAACACGAACTCCCTGCAAGCTCTCCTTGCCTTGACGAAGCTATAAAGGTCCTTGGTCACTGTGGCTAGGTGAGACTTAGCCACCACCATGAACATTTCATGGACCTTGGGGTCACTTGCCATCGTCTCAAGAGTATTCTGATGAGACATTGAGGCAGCCAGTCTTTCTTTTGTCTCGAACTCTCTTCGTAAAAGAGAGTCGGACAGCTTGGGGAGGTCCTCGCCGAATTGCCGTCCGGCAATATCAGCCTCCAACTTTCCCACTGAGAACGTCAGATGGACATCCTTCCAGTCTTTGTGGTCCATAGGCAGGGCCAGCGACAAGGGTTTACACTCCTCCAGGGAGGGGCAAGGCTTGCCGGCCTCGACTGCCTTTAGGACAGCCGCAAACCCTTTCTGTAAAAAGGGGGAGGCTCTAGCAGGAGAGGACACAAAAGAAGGGAGCTTCTTGCTCAATGCAGCTACCTTCGAGTTAGAGAAGCCCCTCTCCTTTATCGAGGATGAAAGTAGGGCTTGAGCTTTAGCGTGGTCCATAATTATGACCTCCTTCGGCTCTGTCTCCTCCCTTGAAGCTGGTTCTTTTCTCAGCCGGACATAGCAGTCCGGATATGATGCCTTGCTGGGCCAGAATTCCACCTCCTCTAGGGGAACTGAACCCAGCTTATCCGAGATGACGATCTTTCCAGTCGTCATCGGCATGTGCTCAGCATACCTCCATTGGTTAGCATCTGAGCATAAGGGAAGGTCTTTCACATTGAGCCTTTTCCGGGGCCCATGTGATTCTGCCAGGGACTGCATCCGCAGTTCCATAGCAGCCGCCTTCTCCTGATTCTCCTTCTGCATTTGTTGGATCATTCCAACAATCGAAGAGAGGGCCTGTCCCAGTTCTACTGGGAGACCGGCCGATGTTGAGGGAATAGGCTCCGGAATCTGAACCGGAGTAGCCGACACCTCGTCGACCTCATCCTCTACGACGTCCGGGGTTTGAACTTCATCCTGACCTTCTGCCAGGAGGTCTTGTTCCAAACGCTCGTCTAGGTCAGACATCCTGTCATCTAACTGGATGTCTTGCATCGCGACTGCGACTTCAACGTCCACCTGGACCTGATCTTGGGGGATCTCCTCTTGAGGCTGGGGAATCACTGCATCAACTGATGCCTTGGGAAAAAGATACGCCCTCATCTTCTCACTTGGAAGATAAGGGCCAGAGGTGTTCTTTTGGGAGCCCCTTACCCAGGTACGAAGCTTCTCCCTTGCTATATCCCTTGATTCCGCCGTCCTAGGGGAATCAAAAGTCTTAGTAATCAGGTTAGTGCATACAGTACATACCTGAGGGTCCCAATACTGGATATCATCCTTGGAGACAGCGCATGCTGCGTGTCTCCTACAACACTCATGTCCGCAGAGGTTCTTGCTGCGGACGTTGCAGAAAACATTTCCGCACTTCGGAGGGTCCTCCTGTAAAGAGAAGAAATTTCCATGAGTATCAAGTGAACTATGTATCACTGGATATGCATAGTATAGCATAACAATTCATAAAGGAAAGACACACACTTGTGTTTCCCTCACAACCCATTGTTGCAGCCTTCCAGATAATAAAATCAAATGGTTAATCTATTCTAGAGTAACCAATGCAAGGTTTCCAGACGAAACAGGTGGAGCTCACACCTAAGCAATGATTTTAAAATCCTGGATAATAGACAGGAAAGAACTCACTTTCCTATCTGTAGGGCAACAGCAAAGGGATGTGCGAGAAAACACAATAGTGTTAGAAGACACAGTGCTGTACCAAAACCCTTACCATAGTTTTATTCTTACTGTATATGTAATACTGAAGAATACTAGTACAGTATAGGGGGATGCGTGCCGGCCGGCCTTTGCTGGCCGGCACACACCATAACTAGCTTTAAAGTATACTACTTAACAGCTATAAGGCAGCAGCACTCTGGTTCAAATGCATGTGCAGGTCGGCAGCAACTGCCGGCCAGCAACAGCCAATGTCGGCCGGCAATGGCTGCCAGCCGGCAACTACACAAGGTAGTACCCAGCTGCCGGCCACACTCTTGGTGACCGGCAGACAAGGGCTGACATAAGCCGGCCGGCAAAGGTACAAGACCGATGCCAGCCGGCAGCAAAAGAACCAGAGGACTACACCTGCCCGGCTCGGGTCGGGTACAGCACTAGAAGAAAAATAGAATGGATGCCGGGATAAAAGTGTACACAACCTCCAAGCCCGGCAACCGAAAGAGTGCATATTGGTCAGGCTTCCTGACCAATGCCGTCTGGCTCTACAGGCAGGCATGGATGAGGGACCAAGAGAGGTCCGGGCAGCACTCGAAAACATAAGACCGGCGGCCGGCAAGGGGCTGAGTCAATTCCACATCCTAACCTATACTAGGTCCAGATGTAGAACGACGTACAGTACAGTAATGGCAAGGCCATTACGGAGAAAGAGGGGGAAGGGACAAGAGGGTCCTACCAACCTTGCTTTAGTGACAGATCACCCGCAGCCAAGAAACTTATCTTAGCCTAAGGGAGATCTAAGGGGGAAGGCCAGCAATACTTGCCAGCTCCCAGAGCACCAAAGCAAGGAAGGTGTTGCTACTCCCAGGGAAAGAAACTTATCCTCCCCCGAGAACAGCAACAAGGACTAGTCTGGTAGATCACAAAAGAAGGAATCATATCCACAAAAACCTTCGGTAGTGACCTAAGGGGGCTAAGCTCCCTTTGTCTGTGTCAGGCCAGCGAGGGGGACTCTGCCCCAAGCCAGACAACATAGACTCAGACTAAAAAACTCTGTTGTTCTGTCCCTCTTGAACCATACTACAGGAACAGGAAGGTACAGTAACACCCCAGTATAGTTTTATCGAAAATAAATTCGGAAAAAACCACTTAGGGATAAGTCCAAGGCTTAAACAGAGGGAAAGGGATTGCATACCTTCTCCGAAGAAAAGAAAGCAACCGGGGAGTATGATAAAGTATACTAAGGCTCCATAAGCAACTAGCCTAGGCACCAAGAGAATCGACTACCTAAATCACCGAAACTCACTCGTATACTATCTTGGAAATATTCCACACAGTCTTAAATGTATAAAATATAGCCTAAAGCTTCAATAAAATTTTTATTACACTCGGAAAAACCAAAATCATGCATGAAGTACTAGGACCAAACGACTAGGCTACATGGCCTAGTGTAGGCCAGAATGGCGAATACTTCGCCAAATTAATACTAAACACGAAAGGAAATCCTATGTAATGCTAAATACCTAAAATTTATTAAAGCAAAACAACCAGGAATGTCGCTCTGACTAACTAAATTTATACCTAGCGAGCGACAGCGTCCAGGACGCCTCTGGTAGGCTACGGCTCTTGTATCAAAGATTAATCCTATTAATCACTCAAAATTTTACCAAGAGCCTACATTTATACATAAAAGACATTATACTCAACTTATTAGAGGCCGACGAAGACGGAGAAGCCATGAAAAAGTAGAATAAATCCAAGATTTGCGAGAAACACAGGAAAAAACACCGAGTTGTTAAGCTACGCAAAAAGGAATACAGATGGCGCCAGGATTGGCGCCAGGCACACATACGAATCGGAGGATAAGGAAGCCTTGGGAGCGGCTCCCCTTTTTCTTTCCCGAATTCGTTTCTTACCAATCCCTCCTACGAGACGAAATCTCTGTCTAGGATGCAGATTGCCATGTGGTGTGTCAAGAATATGTCGCGATATCCCTTTCACGAGGGATACTCGCTCAAGGAGTTAGAATTCTGGTACCTTAAGGTAAATTCTCTGGGAATATCGCCGTAGTTGTAATATACCCTAGGAAGCTACCCTATAGGAACTTCCATCAGGACGACATGGCTTGAGCCTAAAAATATATATATATAAGAAGAGGATAACCCCAAACTTTAAGCATAAGTATGATAGTAAACAGAACTTGTTTATCTGAAAGAAAAAACATTAAATACCACTTTTAAGATACCGAGGTATCAAAGTCATAAAAGTCTGTATTACAAATCAAACACATTAGCGTTAGAAACGCTCGGCACACATGTCTGCACTTATGCAAGGTTCACCTTTGGAAATGGAACAGTCTACGTGGGCAACTCAGTGCCCTCACTTAGTTTGTAGTACAGTATGTAACTACACACTCACCCTGGAATTAATCGTCCCAATTAAAACCACTGTTCCTCGCAGAGTTAAACAGTAGGGTTTATGACACGACCCACTGCTACCACAGATCTCTTTAGTTCCTCTACTTGCTTCGCATAGTGGCGAAAGAACACTCTGGAAGATTTCCAGCCAGTGTATGAACGGAGATGTTCAAAATCCATACAATTAAAGAAATTTAAGGATGGGGCAACTTTCCTCGGATCGTGACCTGCGGGTGTACTGTCAGGATCCGGTCTGCGAATAAAATATGTGATTTTCGCTCTGAGTTGATTCAGAGATAAATTTGAGCCTGATGTTTCTCCCCTGAATAGTTGACCACACTTGAAGTCTGAAGTTCTATGAAGATAGACCTTTAGGCATTCTACTAGCCATAGAGATACATCTTCTTTCAGAGGGCAGACTCTCCAGGGACCCCACCTGTTGGTGGGTAACTCATTCTTGGCGAGAAACGTAGGATCCGGAAACAGGTTCAGTTCTCCCCCATCCAGGAACTGAACACGACCTGCCTCTCTCGAGAGGGCTACAATCTCACTAACCCTGGCCCCGGACGCGAGTGCAAATAGGAAAATAACTTTTTGTGTCAAATCCTTTAACGCACACTCCTCATTGCTCAACAGAGAAGCAAAATGAAGAACTTTGTCTAAAGACCATGAAATGGGCTTTGGAGGTGCTGAAGGTCTGAGCCTAGCGCAGGCTTTCGGAACTTTATGAAAGATCTCGTTACCTAGGTCGACCTGGAAGGCATATGGAATGGGTCCAGTCAAAGCAGACTTACACGCTGAAACCGTGTTAGCTGCCAACCCTTGACCATGGAGGTGGATGAAGAAAGATAAGCAGAAGTCTGTCGAGATCTACTGCGGATTCTTCGCCTTGACAAAGGCCACCCATTTTCTCCCAGATGACTCATATTGCCTTCTAGTAGATTTGCACTTATATTCCTCTAGGAAGTCTATGCTGGCTTTCGAAATCCCAAAACGCTTTCTCACCGTTAGGGAGAGAAAATCATGAGCTACAGGGTCCGGATTTTCTGTAATGAAGCGCAGACTGTCGACTTCTGGACTCGCTGGGTCAGAACTGGATCTGGTAGCGGTACAAACTTCAGCCGTAGTTCCAATGCCAGGGGGAATCATGCGCTGTTCGGCCACTTGTGGGCCATTATCGCCGCTACCCCCTTGAAGGATCTCAGTTTGTTGAGGACCCTCAACAGAAGGTTGTGAGAGGGGAACAGATAAATCCTGGACCATCTGTTCCAGTCGAGGGACATCGCGTCCACTGCTTCCGCTAAGGGGTCCTCGTACGGGGACACGTACAGGGGCAACTTCTTGTTGTCTTTCGTCGCAAAGAGGTCTATCTGCAGTTCTGGGACTTGATTCAGAATAAAGGAGAATGATCCTGTGTCTAAGGACCATTCCGACTCTATTGATGTGAACCTGGATAGAGCGTCCGCTGTCACATTGCGGACTCCTTGAAGGTGAACTGCCCACAGGTACCATTTCTTCTTTTCCGCCAATCGAAAGATGGCCAACATCACCTGGTTGAGAGGTGGTGACCTTGATCCTTGTTGATTCAAGCATCTCACAACTACCTCGCTGTCCATCACAAACCTTATGTGGATCGAGTGACGCGGGGAGACTTTCTTTAAGGTAAGAAGCACTGCCATAGCTTCTAGAAAATTTATGTGAAAGGTCTTGAATAGCTTGGACCAAGTCCCCTGGACTTTTTTCCGATGAGAGTGACCTCCCCATCCCTCCTTTGAGGCGTCTGAGTGAATCGTCACCGACGGGGGAGGTGGCTGAAGAAGAACCGACTTCTTTAGATGTCTGGCTTGGGACCAAGGCCTGAGAAGAGTACGTAGCCGAAGCGGAACTGGTCTTCTCAGATCTCTTCGCGCGTTTGATGCATAACTTCTCCAAACTCCGGTTGCATCCTTTAGCTGTGCTCTTTGCACTGGGTCTGTCACCGAAGCAAACTGGAGAGAGCCCAGTACCCTCTCCTGTTCGCGTCTTGATATCCTTTTGGAATCTAGAAATCTCTTAACAGAACCCGCTATCTCCTTCCTTTTCTTCGCCGGGAGGGAGAAACGGTGTGACATTATGTCCCAGTGGATTCCCAGCCACTAGAACTTTTGAGATGGAGAAAGTCGAGACTTTTTTCCGTTGATCTTGAAGCCTAGGTAATCTAGGAACTGGATCACTTGACTGGAAGCTTGCAAGCATTCTGTCTCGGATGCTGCCCACACCAGCCAGTCGTCCAGGTAGGCTACTACCTGAATTCCCTTTAGGCGTAATTGTTTGAGAGCTACGCTCGCAAGCTTCCTGAAAATCCTTGTGGCTATATTTAGCCCGAATGGCATGGCTCTGAAGGCGTATAGCCTTCGTTATAGCCTGAACCCTAGGTAGGGGGATAGTCGACGGTTGATTGGAACGTGCCAATAGGCGTCTGACAAGTCTATAGAGACGGAATATGCCCTCTTGGGCAGTAAGGTCCTTATGTGTTGCAGTGTTAGCATCTTGAATTTACAATCCACTATGAACCTGTTGAGTGACTCTGAGCTTTTCCGAGTCTTTCTTGGGAACACAAAACAGCCTTCCTTGGAATTTGATGGACTTCACCCTTCGGATCACTTTTTTCTCCAACAGTTCTTGAACATACTCCTCCAGAACGGGGGTGGAGTGTTGGAAAAACCGAGGGCACGGGGGTGGAGTGCTGTACCAGCTCCAGCCCAGTCCATTCTTGATAAGGCTGTGGGCCCAGGGATCGAAGGTCCACCGATCCCGAAATTTTTGAAGTCTCCCTCCTATCGGCATCATCTTACTTGGACTGCCGTCCTGAGGTCTTGCCTCCCTGACCGCGACCACCCCTGAATCCCCTTCCCTTTGAGGGGCGCCTAGACGAGCCTCTGGCTGCTCCTCAAGGCTTTGCTCGAAAGGAAGTAGACTGCCCTTCGAACGTTGGGGTGAATGCCGTGGACTGTGTCGACACAGCCTGGGGTACCCACTGAAATGTGGTCGGGGTTTGTGCCACCATCTGGGGCACTGGAGGCAATGGCAATTGCAGTTGCTGTTGCTGTCTAAGAGGCTTGGCTGGCCGAGACTGTAGCCTAATCCTCATAGTTTTCCTCTTTGGTTGAGGACCCTCATCCAGGGAAGACTTTCTTTTGATAGCCAGGCCCCACTTCTAGAGAAGGTTTCTATTCTCCACGGCGGCCTTATCAACAACTTCTTTGATCAATTCGGTAGGGAAAAGGTCTTTGCCCCAAATGTTGGAGGAGATTAGTTTCCTTGGCTCGTGCCTCACCGATGCCGAGGTGAACACGAACTCCCTACAAGCTCTCCTCGCCTTGACGAAGCTATAAAGATCCTTCGTCACTGTGGCCATATGAGTCTTGGCCACTACCATGAACATTTCATGGACCTTGGGATCACTTGCCATCGTCTCAAGAGTAGTCTGAGGAGACATTTAGGCAGCCAGTCTTTCTTTTGTCTCGAACACTCTCCGCAAAAAAGAGTCAGACAGCTTAGGGAGGTCCTCGCCGAACTGACGTCCGGCAATATCAGACTCCAACTTCCCAACAGAGAACGTAAGATGGACGTCCTTCCAGTCTTTGTTGTCCATAGGCAGGGCCAGCGACAAGTGTTTACACTCCCCCAGGGAGGGGCAAAGCTTGCCGGCCTCGACTGCTTTTAGTACAGCCGCAAACCCTTTCTGTAAAAAAGGGAAGGCTCTAGCAGGAGAGGACACAAAGGAAGGGAGCTTCTTACTCAATGCAGCTACCTTTGAGTTAGAAAAGCCCCTCTCTTTCATCGAGGATGAAAGCAAAGCTTGAGCCTTAGCATGGTCCATCACTATGACCTCCTTCGGCTCTCTCTCCTCCTCTGAAGCTGGTTCCTTCCTCAGCCGGACATAACAGTCCGGATATGACGCCTTGTTGGGCCAGAATTGCACCTCCTCTAGGGGAACTGAACCCAATTTTTCCGAGATGACGATCTTTCCAGTCGTCATCGGCATGTGCTCAGCATACCTCCATGGGTTAGCATCTGAGCAAAGGGGAAGGTCTTTCACATTGAGCCTTTTCTGGGGCGTATGTGATGCTGCAAGGTTCTGCATCCACAGTTCCATTGCAGCCGCCTTCTCCTGATTCTCCTTCTGCATTTGTTGTATCATTCCAACAATGGAGGAGTGGGCCTGTCCCAGCTCTACTAGGAAAGCGGCCGATGTTGAGGGAATAGGCTCCAGGATCTGAACCAGAGTAGCCGACACCTCGTCGACCTCTTACTCTACAACGTCTGGGGCTTAAACTTCATCCTTGGCTTCTGCCAGGAGGTCTTCCTCCAGACGCTCATCCACGTCAGACATCCTGTCATCCAACTGGATGTCTTGCATAGCGACCGCGACTTCAGCATCCACCTGGATCTGAACTTGGGGATCTCCTCTTGAGGCTGGGGAATCACTGCATCAGCTGATGCCCTAGGGAAAAGATACGCCCTCATCTTCTCACTTGGAAGATAAGGTCCAGAGGTATTCTTCTGGAAGCCCCTTACCCAGGTACGAAGCTTCTCCTTTTCTATATCCCTTGATTCCGCCGTCCTAGGGGAATCAAAGGCCTCAGTAATCAGGTTAGTGCACACGGTACATACCTGAGGGTCCCAATACTGGATATCACCCTTGGAGACAGCGCATGCTGCGTGCCTCCTACAAAACTCATGTCCGCAGAGTTTCTTGCTGCGGACGTTGCAGAAAACACTTCCACACTTCGGAGGGTCCTCCTGTAAAGAGAAGAGATTTCCATGAGTATCAAGTGAACTATGTATCACTGGATATGCATAGTATAGCATAACAATTCAGAAATGAAAGACACACACTTGTGTTTCCTCCACAACCAATTGCTGCAGCCTTCCAGATAATAAAATCAAATGGTTAATCTCTTCTAAAGAAACCAATGCAAAGTTTCCAAAGGAAACAGGTTGAGCTCACACCTAAGCAATGATTTTAATATCCTGGAAATAGACAAGAAAGAACTCACTTTCTTATCTGTAAGGCAACAGCAAATGGCTGTGCAAGACAACACAAAAGTGTTAGAACACACAGTGCTGTACCAAAACTTATACTATAGTTTTCTTCTTACAGTATATGTTATACTGAAGAATACTGGTACAGTATAGAAGGTTATGTGCCGGCCGGCCTTTGCCAGACGGCACACACCATAACTAGCTTTAAAGTATACTACTTAACAGCTCTAAGGCGGCAGAACGCTGGTTCAAATGCATGTGCCGGCCGGCAGTAACTGCCGGCCGGCAACAGCCAATGTCGGCCGGCAACTACACAAGGTAGTACCCGGCTGCCGGCCACACTCTTGGCGACCGGCAGACAAGGGCTGACATAAGCCGGCCGGCAAAGGTACACAACCGATGCCAGCCAGCAGCAAAAGAACCAGAGGACTACGACTGCCCGGCTGCCGGACTCATAGGCCGGCAGCCGGGTCGGGTACAGCACTAGAAGAAAACAGAATGGATGCCGGGATAAGAGCGTACACTACCTCCAAGCCCGGCAATCCGAAAGAGTGCATATAAGGAAGGGGAGAATCTAATTAAGGCTTCCTGACCAATGCCGTCTGGTACTACAGGCAGGCATGGATGAGGGACCAAGCGAGGTCCGGGCAGCACTCAAAGCAGAAGATCCTTGCCGGCCGGCGGCTCTGCCGGCCGGCAAGGGACTGAGTCAATTCCACATCCTAACCTATCCTAGGTCCAGATGTAGAATGACGTACAGTACTGTAATGGCTCGGCCATTACGGAGATAGAGGGAGAAGGGACAAAAGAGGGTCCTACCAACCTTGCTTTAGTGAAGGATCACCCGCAGCCAAGAAAGCTCATCTTAGCCTAAGGGAGATCCAAGGAGGGATTTAAGATACCGAGGTATCAGGCCAGCAATACTTGCCAGCTCCCAGCAAACCAAAGCAAGGAAGGTGTTGCTGCTCCCAGGGAAAGAAACTTATCCTCCCACCGAGAACAGCAACAAGGACTAGTCTGGTAGATCACAAAAGAAGGAATCATCTCGTACAGAAACCTTCGGTAGTGACCTAAGGAGGATTAGCCTCCTATGTCTGTGTCAGACCAGCGAGGGAGACTCTACCCCAAGCCAGACGAACACAGACTCAGACTAAAAACTCTGTTGTTCTGTCCCACTCTGGAACCAGACTTAATGGAACAGGAAGGTACAGTAACACCCCAGTATAGTTTTATCGAAAGTTAATTCAGATAAACCACTTAGGGATAAGCCCAAGGCTTAATCAGAGGGAAAGGGATTGCATAACTTTTCCGAAGAAAGGAAAGCAACCAGGGAGTATGAGAAAGTATACTAAGGCACCATAAGCAACTTAGCCTAGGCACCAAGAGAATCGATTACCTAAATCACCGAAACTCACTCGTATACTATCTTGGAAATATTCAACATAATCTTAAATGTATAAAAAACAGCCTAAAGCTTCAATAAAATTTTAATACACTCGGAAAACCAAAATCATGCAGAAAGTACTAGGATCAAACGATTAGGCTACATGGCCTAGCGTAGGCCAGAGTTGGCGAATACTTCGCCAAAATAATACTAAAGCACGAAAGGAAATCCTATGTAACGCTAAATAGCTAAAATTTATTAAAGCAAAACAACCGGGAATGTCGCTCTGGCTAACTAAACTTATACCCAGCGAGCGACAGCGTCCATGACGCCTCCGGTAGGCTACGGCTCTTGTAACAAAGATTAATCCTATTAATCACTCAAAAATTTACCAAGAGCCTACATTTATACATAAAAGAAATGGTACTCAACTTATCAGAGGCCGACGAAGTTGGAGAAACCATAAAAAGCTGAATAAATCCAAGATTTTCGAGAAACACAGGAAAAAACACCGAGTTGTTAAGCTACACAAAAAGGAATGCAGATGGCGCCAGGATTGGTGCCAGGCACGCTTACAAAACGGGAGATAAGGAGCCTTGGGAGCGGCTCCCCCTTTTTCTTTCCCGATTTCGTTTCTTGCCAATTGCCCCCTGCAATACGTAATCTCTGTTCGGGGTGCAGATTGCCATGTGGCGTGTCAAGAATACGTCCTCTGATATGTCGCGATATCCCTTTCACGAGGGATATTCGCTCCAGGAGTTAGAATTCTGGTACCTAAAGGTAAATTCTCTGGGAATATCACCGTAGTTGTAATATACCCTAGGAAGCTACCCAATAGGAACTTCCATCAGGACGACATGGCTTGAGCCCAAAAATAGCCTATATATATATATATATATATATATATATATATATATATATATATATATATATATATATATATATATATATATATATATATATATATATATATATATATATATATATATATATATATATATATATATATATATATATATATATATATATATATATATATATATATATATATATATATATATACAGAGAGAGAGAGAGAGAGAGAGAGAGAGAGAGAGAGAGAGAGAGAGAGAGAGAGAGAGAGATTTAGTCTTCATAAACACTAAAACTATTCCATAATTTGATCTAGGAGATAAGTTGATAGATAGGATTCTGGTGCCTCACAGAAATAAGGCCTTGTATCTGGACAAGAAAAATGCGTAAGGAAATAAAACACGGTGTTTCGTAATCAATAAAGAATCAACATCAAAATGTATAGAACCTGAGTGTGCACCCGTGCAAGTAAAAGCCTTTTGAATACTCAAAGAGAGTTTCGTAGATCCTCTTGTCTGTTTACTTTTTTCTTCAAACACATTTCACTAAAAAGTGTATTGCCGGCGAATCCTCTCATGCCAGTTTCTAACGCTGCTTAATATTTAAATTATTTTTCATTCAGATTGTTTTGGGGAAAGTCCTTTTGCGATATGCTCTCACACAAGTAATATTTACCAAGAATATATTCTAATGTTATAAAACCTTCCATCATGGTTTAATTGGTTTGCGTGGTACTCATTATTGCAAAACATGATGAATTATATTATAATATAAAACTTTTTATTAAGGTTTTTGTGGTCTTTATTTGTAGTACTCGAAATTGCAAAACATTATACTGTATATTCTAAAACCTTTTATTATGGTTTTCTGGGGTATGTGGTACTGAAAATTGTTAGAAAAAAAAATATTGTTACAAAACTTTCAAAGAGGCTTTCCTGAGAGTGTGATATTCCAAATTACAAAATATTATACATTGTTATAAAACTTTGTATTTTTGGGGGGGGGGGAGGGGGATGCGAGTGGTACTCCAAATTACACACCATGTATTATGTTATAGAACTTTCTAATTTTTTTTTTTTTTTTTTTTTTGGGGTGGAACTCCAAATTAGAAACCATTATATATTATGTTATAAAACTTCAAATTTTTTGGAATAGTGGAATTCCAAATAAAAAAGACGCATATAGTGCACCAAAATGTCCAAACCCAAAAATACTAGTTAGGTATCCTATGATATATCATTTACTTTAGCTCTACAAAATCCTTTGCTGTTTCCAGCGTTGAAAATAATGGTAGGTCAAGCATGAAATGCATCGCATGCAACAGCTGCATTCATTTCATTATGAATATGCATATTTGGAACAGAACCAATGATTTACAACATGTGGAGGATCTCACAGCGTCATCTGCCAGGCTGAACAGTGAAGCCTCGAAAATATTTAAACCTTTCTTTTTAAAAATAACAGCAGAATACGATTATAAGGAATTTTCACAAATTCTTACTTTGAAATCAAATTTCATATCTGCCTTTCCGTGATATAGGATATGAATACTCTCTTTCTCTCTCTCTCTCTCTCTCTCTCTCTCTCTCTCTCTCTCTCTCTCTCTCTCTCTCTCTCTCTCTCTCTCTCTACTTTAGCGCATCAAATATCCATGTACATAAGAAAATATGTACACAAACATGTGCACACACATGCGTATATATATATATGTATATATATATATATATATATATATATATATATATATATATATATATATATATATATATATATATATATATATATATATATATATATATATAATCATAATGTCTGGATCTCGGGTCCGAGCCCCCCAAAAATATATTATATAATTATGACTCCAGAGTCTGGGTATTGACAAAATAAACTATACTTTGGCTTGTGACTGGGAACCAAACATATAATATGATATATACTACGACTGGCAAGTTAATTAACCTCTCCAATTCCAAACTCCCGGTTTGCTTTTACA